>NC_088226.1:71375818-71473318 GCF_036934945.1 Oncorhynchus masou masou
AGGCTAACTATTCATCAGTTTATTAAGGGACCAGGCTAACTATTCATCAGTTTAAGGTACCAGGCTAACTATTCATCAGTTTAATTCATCAGGGACCAGGCTAACTATTCATCAGTTTATTAGGTACCAGGCTAACTATTCATCAGTTTAAGGGACCAGTAACTATTCATCAGTTTAAGGGACCAGGCTAACTATTCATCAGTTTAAGGTACCAGGCTAACTATTCATCAGTTTAAGGGACCAGGCTAACTATTCATCAGTTTAAGGTACCAGGCTAACTATTCATCAGTTTAAGGGACCAGGCTAACTATTCATCAGTTTAAGGGACCAGGCTAACTATTCATCAGTTTATTAAGGGACCAGGCTAACTATTCATCAGTTTATCAGTTTAAGGGACCAGGCTACCAGGCTAACTATTCATCAGTTTATTAAGGGACCAGGCTAACTATTCATCAGTTTAAGGTACCAGGCTAACTATTCATCAGTTTATTAAGGGACCAGGCTAACTATTCATCAGTTTAAGGTACCAGGCTAACTATTCATCAGTTTATTAAGGGGCCAGGCTAACTATTCATCAGTTTATTAAGGGACCAGGCTAACTATTCATCAGTTTAAGGTACCAGGCTAACTATTCATCAGTTTAAGGGACCAGGCTAACTATTCATCAGTTTAAGGGACCAGGCTAACTATTCATCAGTTTAAGGTACCAGGCTAACTATTCATCAGTTTAAGGTACCAGGCTAACTACTCATCAGTTTATTAAGGGACCAGGCTAACTATTCATCAGTTTATTAAGGGACCAGGCTAACTATTCATCAGTTTAAGGGACCAGGCTAACTATTCATCAGTTTAAGGTACCAGGCTAACTATTCATCAGTTTATTAAGGGACCAGGCTAACTATTCATCAGTTTAAGGTACCAGGCTAACTATTCATCATTTTATTAAGGTACCAGGCTAACTATTCATCAGTTTAAGGGACCAGGCTAACTATTCATCAGTTTAAAGGGACCAGGCTAACTATTCATCAGTTTAAGGGACCAGGCTAACTATTCATCAGTTTAAGGGACCAGGCTAACTATTCATCAGTTTAAGGGACCAGGCTAACTATTCATCAGTTTATTAAGGGACCAGGCTAACTATTCATCAGTTTAAGGTTAACTATTCATCAGTTTAAGGACCAGGCTAACTATTCATCAGTTTATTAAGGGACCAGGCTAACTATTCATCAGTTTATAACTATTCATCAGTTTAAGGACCAGGCTAACTATTCATCAGTTTATTAAGGGACCAGGCTAACTATTCATCAGTTTATTAAGGGACCAGGCTAACTATTCATCAGTTTAAGGGACCAGGCTAACTATTCATCAGTTTAAGGGACCAGGCTAACTATTCATCAGTTTAAGGTACCAGGCTAACTAATCATCAGTTTAAGGGACCAGGCTAACTATTCATCAGTTTAAGGACCAGGCTAACTATTCATCAGTTTAAGGTACCAGGCTAACTATTCATCAGTTTATTAAGGTACCAGGCTAACTATTCATCAGTTTAAGGGAACAGGCTAACTATTCATCATTTTATTAAGGGACCAGGCTAACTATTCATCAGTTTATTAAGGGACCAGTAACTTTCATCAGTTTAAGGGACCAGGCTAACTATTCATCAGTTTATTAAGGGACCAGGCTAACTATTCATCAGTTTATTAAGGGACCAGGCTAACTATTCATCAGTTTAAGGGACCAGGCTAACTATTCATCAGTTTATTAAGGGACCAGGCTAACTATTCATCAGTTTATTAAGGGACCAGGCTAACTATTCATCAGTTTAAAGGGACCAGGCTAACTATTCATCAGTTTAAGGGACCAGGCTAACTATTCATCAGTTTATTAAGGACCAGGCTAACTATTCATCAGTTTAAGGGACCAGGCTAACTATTCATCAGTTTAAGGGACCAGGCTAACTATTCATCAGTTTATTAAGGGACCAGGCTAACTATTCATCAGTTTAAGGTACCAGGCTAACTATTCATCAGTTTATTAAGGGACCAGGCTAACTATTCATCAGTTTAAGGGACCAGGCTAACTATTCATCAGTTTAAGGTACCAGGCTAACTATTCATCAGTTTATTAAGGGACCAGGCTAACTATTCATCAGTTTATTAAGGGACCAGGCTAACTATTCATCAGTTTATTAAGGGACATCAGTTTATTAAGGGACCAGCTAACTATTCATCAGTTTATTAAGGGACCAGGCTAACTATTCATCAGTTTATTAAGGGACCAGGCTAACTATTCATCAGTTTATTAAGGGACCAGGCTAACTATTCATCAGTTTATTAAGGGACCAGGCTAACTATTCATCAGTTTATTAAGGGACCAGGCTAACTATTCATCAGTTTAAGGGACCAGGCTAACTATTCATCAGTTTAAGGGACCAGGCTAACTATTCATCAGTTTAAGGGACCAGGCTAACTATTCATCAGTTTAAAGGGACCAGGCTAACTATTCATCAGTTTAAGGGACCAGGCTAACTATTCATCAGTTTAACTATTCATCAGGGACCAGGCTAACTATTCATCAGTATTCATCAGTTTATAAGGGACCAGGCTAACTATTCATCAGTTTAAGGGACCAGGCTAACTATTCATCAGTTTATTAAGGGACCAGGCTAACTATTCATCAGTTTATTAAGGGACCAGGCTAACTATTCATCAGTTTATTAAGGGACCAGGCTAACTATTCATCAGTTTATTAAGGGACCAGGCTAACTATTCATCAGTTTAAGGTACCAGGCTAACTATTCATCATTTTATTAAGGTACCAGGCTAACTATTCATCAGTTTATTAAGGGACCAGGCTAACTATTCATCAGTTTAAGGGACCAGGCTAACTATTCATCAGTTTATTAAGGGACCAGGCTAACTATTCATCAGTTTAAGGGACCAGGCTAACTATTCATCAGTTTAAGGTACCAGGCTAACTATTCATCAGTTTATTAAGGGACCAGGCTAACTATTCATCAGTTTATTAAGGGACCAGGCTAACTATTCATCAGGCTTCATCAGTTATTAAGGTACCAGGCTAACTATTCATCATTTTATTAAGGTACCAGGCTAACTATTCATCAGTTTAAGGTACCAGGCTAACTATTCATCAGTTTATTAAGGGACCAGGCTAACTATTCATCAGTTTATTAAGGGACCAGGCTAACTATTCATCAGTTTATTAAGGGACCAGGCTAACTATTCATCAGTTTAAGGTACCAGGCTAACTATTCATCAGTTTATTAAGGGACCAGGCTAACTATTCATCAGTTTAAGGGACCAGGCTAACTATTCATCAGTTTAAGGTACCAGGCTAACTATTCATCAGTTTAAGGGACCAGGCTAACTATTCATCAGTTTATTAAGGGACCAGGCTAACTATTCATCAGTTTAAGGGACCAGGCTAACTATTCATTTTAATCATTCATCAGTTTAAGGGGACCAGGCTAACTATTCATCAGTTTATTAAGGGACCAGGCTAACTATTCATCAGTTTAAGGGACCAGGCTAACTATTCATCAGTTTAAGGGACCAGGCTAACTATTCATCAGTTTATTAAGGGACCAGGCTAACTATTCATCAGTTTAAGGGACCAGGCTAACTATTCATCAGTTTAAGGTTTATCAGTTTAAGGGACCAGGCTAACTATTCATCAGTTTAAGGGACCAGGCTAACTATTCATCAGTTTAAGGTACCAGGCTAACTATTCATCAGTTTAAGGTACCAGGCTAACTATTCATCAGTTTAAGGGACCAGGCTAACTATTCATCAGTTTAAGGGACCAGGCTAACTATTCATCAGTTTATTAAGGGACCAGGCTAACTATTCATCAGTTTATTAAGGTACCAGGCTAACTATTCATCAGTTTAAGGGACCAGGCTAACTATTCATCAGTTTAAGGTACCAGGCTAACTATTCATCAGTTTATTAAGGGACCAGGCTAACTATTCATCAGTTTAAGGGACCAGGCTAACTATTCATCAGTTTATTAAGGGACCAGGCTAACTTTTCATCAGTTTAAGGGACCAGGCTAACTATTCATCAGTTTAAGGGACCAGGCTAACTATTCATCAGTTTATTAAGGGACCAGGCTAACTATTCATCAGTTTATTAAGGGACCAGGCTAACTATTCATCAGTTTATTAAGGTACCAGGCTAACTATTCATCAGTTTATTAAGGTACCAGGCTAACTATTCATCAGTTTATTAAGGGACCAGGCTAACTATTCATCAGTTTAAGGTACCAGGCTAACTATTCATCAGTTTAAGGGACCAGGCTAACTATTCATCAGTTTAAGGGACCAGGCTAACTATTCATCAGTTTATTAAGGGACCAGGCTAACTATTCATCAGTTTAAGGGACCAGGCTAACTATTCATCAGTTTATTAAGGGACCAGGCTAACTATTCATCAGTTTAAGGGACCAGGCTAACTATTCATCAGTTTAAGGTACCAGGCTAACTATTCATCAGTTTAAGGGACCAGGCTAACTATTCATCAGTTTATTAAGGGACCAGGCTAACTATTCATCAGTTTAAGGTACCAGGCTAACTATTCATCAGTTTAAGGGACCAGGCTAACTATTCATCAGTTTATTAAGGTACCAGGCTAACTATTCATCAGTTTATTAAGGTACCAGGCTAACTATTCATCAGTTTATTAAGGGACCAGGCTAACTATTCATCAGTTTATTAAGGGACCAGGCTAACTATTCATCAGTTTAAGGGACCAGGCTAACTATTCATCAGTTTATTAAGGGACCAGGCTAACTATTCATCAGTTTATTACCAGGCTAACTATTCATCAGTTTATTAAGGGACCAGGCTAACTATTCATCAGTTTAAGGGACCAGGCTAACTATTCATCAGTTTAAGGGACCAGGCTAACTATTCATCAGTTTAAGGGACTATTCATCAGTTTAAAGGGACCAGGCTAACTATTCATCAGTTTAAGGGACCAGGCTAACTATTCATCAGTTTATTAGGTACCAGGCTAACTATTCATCAGTTTAAGGTACCAGGCTAACTATTCATCAGTTTAAGGGACCAGGCTAACTATTCATCAGTTTATTAAGGGACCAGGCTAACTATTCATCAGTTTATTAAGGGACCAGGCTAACTATTCATCAGTTTATTAGGGACCAGGCTAACTATTCATCAGTTTATTAAGGGACCAGGCTAACTATTCATCAGTTTAAGGTACCAGGCTAACTATTCATCAGTTTATTAAGGGACCAGGCTAACTATTCATCAGTTTAAGGGACCAGGCTAACTATTCATCAGTTTATTAAGGGACCAGGCTAACTATTCATCAGTTTATTAAGGGACCAGGCTAACTATTCATCAGTTTATTAAGGGACCAGGCTAACTATTCATCAGTTTATTAAGGGACCAGGCTAACTATTCATCAGTTTAAGGGACCAGGCTAACTATTCATCAGTTTATTAAGGGACCAGGCTAACTATTCATCAGTTTAAGGGACCAGGCTAACTATTCATCAGTTTAAGGTAACTATTCATCAGTTTAAGGGACCAGGCTAACTATTCATCAGTTTAAGGTACCAGGCTAACTATTCATCAGTTTAAGGGACCAGGCTAACTATTCATCAGTTTATTAAGGGACCAGGCTAACTATTCATCAGTTTATTAAGGGACCAGGCTAACTATTCATCAGTTTATTAAGGGACCAGGCTAACTATTCATCAGTTTATTAAGGTACCAGGCTAACTATTCATCAGTTTAAGGGACCAGGCTAACTATTCATCAGTTTATTAAGGGACCAGGCTAACTATTCATCAGTATAAGGGACCAGGCTAACTACTCATCAGTTTAAGGGACCAGGCTAACTATTCATCAGTTTAAGGTACCAGGCTAACTATTCATCAGTTTAAGGGACCAGGCTAACTATTCATCAGTTTAAGGTACCAAGCTAACTATTCATCAGTTTATTAAGGTACCAGGCTAACTATTCATCAGTTTAAGGGAACAGGCTAACTATTCATCATTTTATTAAGGGACCAGGCTAACTATTCATCAGTTTATTAAGGGACCAGGCTAACTTTTCATCAGTTTAAGGGACCAGGCTAACTATTCATCAGTTTATTAAGGGACCAGGCTAACTATTCATCAGTTTATTAAGGGACCAGGCTAACTATTCATCAGTTTATTAAGGGACCAGGCTAACTATTCATCAGTTTAAGGTACCAGGCTAACTATTCATCAGTTTATTAAAGGACCAGGCTAACTATTCATCAGTTTAAGGGACCAGGCTAACTATTCATCAGTTTAAGGGACCAGGCTAACTATTCATCAGTTTAAGGTACCAAGCTAACTATTCATCAGTTTATTAAGGTACCAGGCTAACTATTCATCAGTTTAAGGGACCAGGCTAACTATTCATCAGTTTAAGGGACCAGGCTAACTATTCATCAGTTTAAGGGACCAGGCTACCATCAGTTTAAGCCAGGCTAACTATTCATCAGTTTATTAAGGTACCAGGCTAACTATTCATCAGTTTAAGGTACCAGGCTAACTATTCATCAGTTTAAGGGACCAGGCTAACTATTCATCAGTTTAAGGGACCAGGCTAACTATTCATCAGTTTAAGGGACCAGGCTAACTATTCATCAGTTTAAGGGACCAGGCTAACTATTCATCAGTTTAAGGGACCAGGCTAACTATTTTAAGGTACATCTATTCATCAGTTTAAGGACCAGGCTAACTATTCATCAGTTTAAGGGACCAGGCTAACTATTCATCAGTTTAAGGGACCAGGCTAACTATTCATCAGTTTAAGGGACCAGGCTAACTATTCATCAGTTTAAGGGACCAGGCTATTCATCAGTTTAAGGTACCAAGCTAACTATTCATCAGTTTATTAAGGTACCAGGCTAACTATTCATCAGTTTATTAAGGTGCCAGGCTAACTATTCATCAGTTTATTAAGGGACCAGGCTAACTATTCATCAGTTTAAGGGACCAGGCTAACTATTCATCAGTTTAAGGTACCAGGCTAACTATTCATCAGTTTAAGGGACCAGGCTAACTATTCATCAGTTTATTAAGGGACCAGGCTAACTATTCATCAGTTTATTAAGGGACCAGGCTAACTATTCATCAGTTTAAGGTACCAGGCTAACTATTCATCAGTTTATTATCAGGGACCAGGCTAACTATTCATCAGTTTATTAAGGGACCAGGCTAACTATTCATCAGTTTAAGGTACCAGGCCAACTATTCATCAGTTTAAGGGACCAGGCTAACTATTCATCAGTTTAAGGTACCTGGCTAACTATTCATCAGTTTATTAAGGGGCCAGGCTAACTATTCATCACTTTAAGGGACCAGGCTAACTATTCATCAGTTTAAGGGACCAGGCTAACTATTCATCAGTTTAAGGGACCAGGCTAACTATTCATCAGTATAAGGGACCAGGCTAACTACTCATCAGTTTAAGGGACCAGGCTAACTATTCATCAGTTTAAGGGACCAGGCTAACTATTCATCAGTTTAAGGGACCAGGCTAACTATTCATCAGTTTAAGGGACCAGGCTAACTATTCATCAGTTTAAGGTACCAGGCTAACTATTCATCAGTTTAAGGTACCAGGCTAACTATTCATCAGTTTATTAAGGGACCAGGCTAACTATTCATCAGTTTAAGGTACCAGGCTAACTATTCATCAGTTTAAGGGACCAGGCTAACTATTCATCAGTTTAAGGGACCAGGCTAACTATTCATCAGGGACCAGGCTAACTATTCATCAGTTTAAGGTACCAGGCTAACTATTCATCAGTTTAAGGTACCAGGCTAACTATTCATCAGTTTAAGGGACCAGGCTAACTATTCATCAGTTTAACTATTCATCAGTTTAGGGACCAGGCTAACTATTCATCAGTTTAATTCATCAGTTTAAGGACCAGGCTAACTATTCATCAGTTTATTAAGGTACCAGGCTAACTATTCATCAGTTTATTAAGGTACCAGGCTAACTATTCATCAGTTTAAAGGGACCAGGCTAACTATTCATCAGTTTAATTCATCAGTTTAAGGGACCAGGCTAACTATTCATCAGTTTAAGGGACCAGGCTAACTATTCATCAGTTTATTAAGGGACCAGGCTAACTATTCATCAGTTTATTAAGGGACCAGGCTAACTATCATCAGTTTAAGGTACCAGGCTAACTCAGTTTAAGGTACCAGGCTAACTATTCATCAGTTTATTAAGGGGCCAGGCTAACTATTCATCAGTTTATTAAGGGACCAGGCTAACTATTCATCAGTTTAAGGTACCAGGCTAACTATTCATCAGTTTAAGGGACCAGGCTAACTATTCATCAGTTTAAGGTACCAGGCTAACTATTCATCAGTTTATTAAGGGACCAGGCTAACTACTCATCAGTTTAAGGGACCAGGCTAACTATTCATCAGTTTAAGGGACCAGGCTAACTATTCATCAGTTTAAGGGACCAGGCTAACTATTCATCAGTTTAAGGTACCAGGCTAACTATTCATCAGTTTAAGGGACCAGGCTAACTATTCATCAGTTTAAGGGACCAGGCTAACTATTCATCAGTTTAAGGTACCAGGCTAACTATTCATCAGTTTAAGGTACCAGGCTAACTATTCATCAGTTTAAGGGACCAGGCTAACTATTCATCAGTTTATTAAGGGACCAGGCTAACTATTCATCAGTTTAAGGGACCAGGCTAACTATTCATCAGTTTATTAAGGGACCAGGCTAACTATTCATCAGTTTAAGGGACCAGGCTAACTATTCATCAGTTTAAGGTACCAGGCTAACTATTCATCAGTTTATTAAGGTACCAGGCTAACTATTCATCAGTTTAAGGGACCAGGCTAACTATTCATCAGTTTATTAAGGGACCAGGCTAACTATTCATCAGTTTATTAAGGGACCAGGCTAACTATTCATCAGTTTAAGGGACCAGGCTAACTATTCATCAGTTTATTAAGGGACCAGGCTAACTATTCATCAGTTTATTAAGGGACCAGGCTAACTATTCATCAGTTTATTAAGGGACCAGGCTAACTATTCATCAGTTTAAGGTACCAGGCTAACTATTCATCAGTTTAAGGGACCAGGCTAACTATTCATCAGTTTAAGGGACCAGGCTAACTATTCATCAGTTTAAGGTACCAGGCTAACTATTCATCAGTTTATTAAGGTACCAGGCTAACTATTCATCAGTTTAAGGGACCAGGCTAACTATTCATCAGTTTATTAAGGGACCAGGCTAACTATTCATCAGTTTAAGGTACCAGGCTAACTATTCATCAGTTTAAGGGACCAGGCTAACTATTCATCAGTTTAAGGGACCAGGCTAACTATTCATCAGTTTATTAAGGTACCAGGCTAACTATTCATCAGTTTAAGGGACCAGGCTAACTATTCATCAGTTTAAGGGACCAGGCTAACTATTCATCAGTTTATTAAGGGACCAGGCTAACTATTCATCAGTTTATTAAGGGACCAGGCTAACTATTCATCAGTTTAAGGTACCAGGCTAACTATTCATCAGTTTAAGGGACCAGGCTAACTATTCATCAGTTTATTAAGGGACCAGGCTAACTATTCATCAGTTTAAGGGACCAGGCTAACTATTCATCAGTTTATTAAGGGACCAGAAAAACTATTCATCAGTTTAAGGGACCAGGCTAACTATTCATCAGTTTAAGGTACCAGGCTAACTATTCATCAGTTTAAGGTTTAAGGTACCAGGCTAACTATTCATCAGTTTATTAAGGGACCAGGCTAACTATTCATCAGTTTATTAAGGGACCAGGCTAACTATTCATCAGTTTAAGGGACCAGGCTAACTATTCATCAGTTTAAGGGACCAGGCTAACTATTCATCAGTTTATTAAGGTACCAGGCTAACTATTCATCAGTTTAAAGGGACCAGGCTAACTATTCATCAGTTTAAGGGACCAGGCTAACTATTCATCAGTTTAAGGGACCAGGCTAACTATTCATCAGTTTAAGGTACCAGGCTAACTATTCATCAGTTTATTTAACTATTCATCAGTTTATTAAGGTACCAGGCTAACTATTCATCAGTTTAAGGTACCAGGCTAACTATTAATCAGTTTAAGGGACCAGGCTAACTATTCATCAGTTTAAGGGACCAGGCTAACTATTCATCAGTTTAAGGGACCAGGCTAACTATTCATCAGTTTAAGGGACCAGGCTAACTATTCATCAGTTTAAGGTACCAGGCTAACTATTCATCAGTTTATTAAGGGACCAGGCTAACTTTTCATCAGTTTAAGGGACCAGGCTAACTATTCATCAGTTTAACTAAGGGACCAGGCTAACTATTCATCAGTTTATTAAGGGACCAGGCTAACTATTCATCAGTTTAAGGGACCAGGCTAACTATTCATCAGTTTAAGGTACCAGGCTAACTATTCATCAGTTTAAGGTACCAGGCTAACTATTCATCAGTTTAAGGGACCAGGCTAACTATTTATCAGTTTAAGGTACCAGGCTATTCATCAGTTTAAGTTATTCATCAGTCTATTCATCAGTTTATTGCTGGGTTACCAGGCTAACTATTCATCAGTTTCTAAGGGACCAGGCTAACTATTCATCAGTTTCAGTTTATTAGGTCTCTATTTCTCTCTCTGTTCCTGCTACTTTCAGTGTAACTGATTCATCAGTTTGTGTTTTTGATTTAAGGTACCAGGCTAACTATTCATCAGTTTATTAGTAACTATTCATCAGTTTAAGGCCAGGTAACATTCCAGGCTAACTATTCATCAGTTTTTAAGGGACCAGGAACTAAAACTATTCATCAGTTTATCAGTTTAAGGGACCAGGCTAACTATTCATCAGTTTATTAAGGGACCAGGCTAACTATTCATCAGTTTAAGGTACCAGGCTAACTATTCATCAGTTTAAGGGACCAGGCTAACTATTCATCAGTTTATTAAGGTACCAGGCTAACTATTCATCAGTTTATTAAGGTACCAGGCTAACTATTCATCAGTTTATTAAGGGACCAGGCTAACTATTCATCAGTTTATTAAGGGACCAGGCTAACTATTCATCAGTTTAAGGGACCAGGCTAACTATTCATCAGTTTATTAAGGGACCAGGCTAACTATTCATCAGTTTATTAAGGTACCAGGCTAACTATTCATCAGTTTAAGGGACCAGGCTAACTATTCATCAGTTTAAGGGACCAGGCTAACTATTCATCAGTTTATTAAGGGACCAGGCTAACTATTCATCAGTTTAAGGGACCAGGCTAACTATTCATCAGTTTAAGGGACCAGGCTAACTATTCATCAGTTTAAGGGACCAGGCTAACTATTCATCAGTTTATTAAGGGACCAGGCTAACTATTCATCAGTTTATTAAGGGACCAGGCTAACTATTCATCAGTTTAAGGTACCAGGCTAACTATTCATCAGTTTATTAAGGGACCAGGCTAACTATTCATCAGTTTATTAAGGGACCAGGCTAACTATTCATCAGTTTAAGGTACCAGGCTAACTATTCATCAGTTTATTAACTATTCATCAGTTTATTAAGGGACCAGGCTAACTATTCATCAGTTTAAGGGACCAGGCTAACTATTCATCAGTTTAAGGGACCAGGCTAACTATTCATCAGTTTAAGGGACCAGGCTAACTATTCATCAGTTTAAGGTACCAAGCTAACTATTCATCAGTTTATTAAGGTACCAGGCAAACTATTCATCAGTTTAAGGGACCAGGCTAACTATTCATCAGTTTAAGGGACCAGGCTAACTATTCATCAGTTTAAGGGACCAGGCTAACTATTCATCAGTTTATTAACCAGGCTAACTATTCATCAGTTTAAGGGACCAGGCTAACTATTCATCAGTTTAAGGGACCAGGCTAACTATTCATCAGTTTAAGGGACCAGGCTAACTATTCATCAGTTTAAGGTACCAGGCTAACTATTCATCAGTTTAAGGGACCAGGCTAACTATTCATCAGTTTATTAAGGGACCAGGCTAACTATTCATCAGTTTAAGGTACCAGGCTAACTATTCATCAGTTTATTAAGGGACCAGGCTAACTATTCATCAGTTTAAGGGACCAGGCTAACTATTCATCAGTTTAAGGTACCAGGCTAACTATTCATCAGTTTATTAAGGTACCAGGCTAACTATTCATCAGTTTAAGGGACCAGGCTAACTATTCATCAGTTTATTAAGGGACCAGGCTAACTATTCATCAGTTTATTAAGGGACCAGGCTAACTATTCATCAGTTTAAGGGACCAGGCTAACTATTCATCAGTTTATTAAGGGACCAGGCTAACTATTCATCAGTTTATTAAGGGACCAGGCTAACTATTCATCAGTTTATTAAGGGACCAGGCTAACTATTCATCAGTTTAAGGTACCAGGCTAACTATTCATCAGTTTATTAAGGGACCAGGCTAACTATTCATCAGTTTAAGGGACCAGGCTAACTATTCATCAGTTTAAGGTACCAGGCTAACTATTCATCAGTTTATTAAGGTACCAGGCTAACTATTCAGGCTAACTATTCATCAGTTTAAAGGGACCAGGCTAACTATTCATCAGTTTATTAAGGGACCAGGCTAACTTTTCATCAGTTTAAGGTACCAGGCTAACTATTCATCAGTTTAAGGTACCAGGCTAACTATTCATCAGTTTAAGGTACCAAGCTAACTATTCATCAGTTTATTAAGGTACCAGGCTAACTATTCATCAGTTTATTAGGGACCAGGCTAACTATTCATCAGTTTATTAAGGGACCAGGCTAACTATTCATCAGTTTATTAAGGGACCAGGCTAACTATTCATCAGTTTATTAAGGGACCAGGCTAACTATTCATCAGTTTAAGGGACCAGGCTAACTATTCATCAGTTTAAGGGACCAGGCTAACTATTCATCAGTTTATTAAGGGACCAGGCTAACTATTCATCAGTTTAAGGTACCAGGCTAACTATTCATCAGTTTATTAAGGGACCAGGCTAACTATTCATCAGTTTAAGGGACCAGGCTAACTATTCATCAGTTTAAGGTACCAGGCTAACTATTCATCAGTTTAAGGTACCAGGCTAACTATTCATCAGTTTATTAAGGGACCAGGCTAACTATTCATCAGTTTATTAAGGGACCAGGCTAACTATTCATCAGTTTAAGGGACCAGGCTAACTATTCATCAGTTTAAGGTACCAGGCTAACTATTCATCAGTTTAAGGGACCAGGCTAACTATTCATCAGTTTAAGGGACCAGGCTAACTATTCATCAGTTTAAGGGACCAGGCTAACTATTCATCAGTTTAAGACCAGGCTAACTATTCATCAGTTTAAGGGACCAGGCTAACTATTCATCAGTTTAAGGGACCAGGCTAACTATTCATCAGTTTATTAAGGGACCAGGCTAACTATTCATCAGTTTAAGGTACCAGGCTAACTATTCATCAGTTTAAGGGACCAGGCTAACTATTCATCAGTTTAAGGTACCAGGCTAACTATTCATCAGTTTATTAAGGGACCAGGCTAACTATTCATCAGTTTAAGGGACCAGGCTAACTATTCATCAGTTTAAGGTACCAGGCTAACTATTCATCAGTTTAAGGTACCAGGCTAACTATTCATCAGTTTAAGGGACCAGGCTAACTATTCATCAGTTTAAGGTACCAGGCTAATGGCTCTATTCATCAGTTTAGGTCCAGGCTAACTATTCATCAGTTTATTATTAGGTTACCAGGCTAACTATTCATCAGTTTAAGGTCCCAGGCTAACTAGCTCATTTATCAGTTTAAGGACAGTTTATTAAGGGACCCCCTTCATGATTAGGTACCAGGCTAACTATTCATCAGTTTATTTAAGGTCCTATTCCAGGCTAATCTATTCATCAGTTTAAGGGACCAGGCTAACTATTCATTGTTCCATTGACTATTCATCAGTTTATTAAAGGGACCAGGCTAACTATTCATCAGTTTAAGGTACCAGGCTAACTATTCATCAGTTTAAAAACCAGGGACTATTCAGGCTAACCAGGCTAACTATTCATCAGTTTAAGGGACCAGGCTAACTATTCATCAGTTTATTAAGGGACCAGGCTAACTATTCATCAGTTTAAGGTACCAGGCTAACTATTCATCAGTTTAAGGGACCAGGCTAACTATTCATCAGTTTATTAAGGTACCAGGCTAACTATTCATCAGTTTATTAAGGTACCAGGCTAACTATTCATCAGTTTATTAAGGGACCAGGCTAACTATTCATCAGTTTATTAAGGGACCAGGCTAACTATTCATCAGTTTAAGGGACCAGGCTAACAGTTTATTAAGGGACCATTCATCAGTTTATTAAGGTACCAGGCTAACTATTCATCAGTTTATTACGGTACCAGGCTAACTATTCATCAGTTTAAGGGACCAGGCTAACTATTCATCAGTTTAAGGGACCAGGCTAACTATTCATCAGTATAAGGGACCAGGCTAACTATTCATCAGTTTAAGGGACCAGGCTAACTATTCATCAGTTTAAGGGACCAGGCTAACTATTCATCAGTTTAAGGTACCAGGCTAACTATTCATCAGTTTATTAAGGGACCAGGCTAACTATTCATCAGTTTATTAAGGGACCAGGCTAACTATTCATCAGTTTAAGGGACCAGGCTAACTATTCATCAGTTTATTAAGGGACCAGGCTAACTATTCATCAGTTTATTAAGGGACCAGGCTAACTATTCATCAGTTTAAGGTACCAGGCTAACTATTCATCAGTTTATTAAGGGACCAGGCTAACTATTCATCAGTTTATTAAGGGACCAGGCTAACTATTCATCAGTTTTAGGGACCAGGCTAACTATTCATCAGTTTAAGGTACCAGGCTAACTATTCATCAGTTTAAGGTACCAGCTAACTATTCATCAGTTTATTAAGGTACCAGGCTAACTATTCATCAGTTTAAGGGACCAGGCTAACTATTCATCAGTTTAAGGGACCAGGCTAACTATTCATCAGTTTAAGGGACCAGGCTAACTATTCATCAGTTTATGGAACCAGGCTAACTATTCATCAGTTTATGGAACCAGGCTAACTATTCATCAGTTTAAGGGACCAGGCTAACTATTCATCAGTTTAAGGTACCAAGCTAACTATTCATCAGTTTAAGGTACCAGGCTAACTATTCATCAGTTTAAGGGACCAGGCTAACTATTCATCAGTTTATTAAGGGACCAGGCTAACTATTCATCAGTTTAAGGTACCAGGCTAACTATTCATCAGTTTATTAAGGGGCCAGGCTAACTATTCATCAGTTTAAGGGACCAGGCTAACTATTCATCAGTTTAAGGTACCAGGCTAACTATTCATCAGTTTATTAAGGTACCAGGCTAACTATTCATCAGTTTAAGGGACAGGCTAACTATTCATCAGTTTATTAAGGGACCAGGCTAACTATTCATCAGTTTATTAAGGGACCAGGCTAACTATTCATCAGTTTAAGGGACCAGGCTAACTATTCATCAGTTTATTAAGGGACCAGGCTAACTATTCATCAGTTTATTAAGGGACCAGGCTAACTATTCATCAGTTTAACCAGGCTAACTATTCATCAGTTTAAGGGACCAGGCTAACTATTCATCAGTTTATTAAGGGACCAGGCTAACTATTCATCAGTTTAAGGGACCAGGCTAACTATTCATCAGTTTAAGGGACCAGGCTAACTATTCATCAGTTTAAGGGCTAACTATTCATCAGTTTATTAAGGTACCAGGCTAACTATTCATCAGTTTTTAAGGGACCAGGATAACTATTCATCAGTTTATTAAGGGACCAGGCTAACTTTTCATCAGTTTAAGGTACCAGGCTAACTATTCATCAGTTTAAGGTACCAGGCTAACTATTCATCAGTTTAAGGTACCAAGCTAACTATTCATCAGTTTATTAAGGTACCAGGCTAACTATTCATCAGTTTAAGGGACCAGGCTAACTATTCATCAGTTTAAGGTACCAGGCTAACTATTCATCAGTTTATTAAGGGACCAGGCTAACTATTCATCAGTTTATTAAGGGACCAGGCTAACTATTAATCAGTTTAAGGTACCAGGCTAACTATTCATCAGTTTAAGGGACCAGGCTAACTATTCATCAGTTTATTAAGGGACCAGGCTAACTATTCATCAGTTTAAGGTACCAGGCTAACTATTCATCAGTTTATTAA
The DNA here is from genome assembly GCF_036934945.1 of Oncorhynchus masou masou. Taxonomy (NCBI): domain Eukaryota; kingdom Metazoa; phylum Chordata; class Actinopteri; order Salmoniformes; family Salmonidae; genus Oncorhynchus; species Oncorhynchus masou. Next base: position 71,392,066 of record NC_088226.1, read on the forward strand.
GGGGCCAGGCTAACTATTCATCACTTTAAGGGACCAGGCTAACTATTCATCAGTTTAAGGTACCAGGCTAACTATTCATCAGTTTATTCATCAGTTTACCAGGCTAACTATTCATCAGTTTATTAAGGGACCAGGCTAACTATTCATCAGTTTATTAAGGGACCAGGCTAACTATTCATCAGTTTAAGGGACCAGGCTTATTCATCAGTTTAAGGTACCAGGCTAACTATTCATCAGTTTATTAAGGTACCAGGCTAACTATTCATCAGTTTAAGGGACCAGTCTAACTATTCATCAGTTTAAGGGACCAGGCTAACTATTCATCAGTTTAAGGTACCAGGCTAACTAATAATCAGTTTAAGGGACCAGGCTAACTATTCATCAGTTTATTAAGGGACCAGGCTAACTATTCATCAGTTTAAGGTACCAGGCTAACTATTCATCAGTTTAAGGGACCAGGCTAACTATTCATCAGTTTAAGGGACCAGGCTAACTATTCATCAGTTTAAGGGACCAGGCTAACTATTCATCAGTTTAAGGTACCAGGCTAACTATTCATCAGTTTAAGGTACCAGGCTAACTATTCATCAGTTTATTAAGGGACCAGGCTAACTATTCATCAGTTTATTAGGGACCAGGCTAACTATTCATCAGTTTAAGGGACCAGGCTAACTATTCATCAGTTTAAGGTACCAGGCTAACTATTCATCAGTTTATTAAGGGACCAGGCTAACTATTCATCAGTTTAAGGGACCAGGCTAACTATTCATCAGTTTAGTTTAGGTACCAGGCTAACTATTCATCAGTTTAAGGTACCAGGCTAACTATTCATCAGTTTAAGGGACCAGGCTAACTATTCATCAGTTTAAGGTACCAGGCTAACTATTCATCAGTTTATTAAGTCTGTTCCAGGCTAACTATTCATCAGTTTATTAAGCTGGTCTTATTAGGCTAACTATTCATCAGTTTAGCTGTAATCTCCCCTAACTAGCTCATTCAGCTTTCCCACCTGTTCTATTCTGATCAGTTTATTTCTCTCTCTGTTCCTGCTACTTTCAGTGTCTGATTCTTGTTTGTGTTTTTGATGCCAGAAGCAAGCTATTCATCCCGTTTGCTTCCACCTTGTCCTATCCTGTCAGTTTAAGGCAGGTATTCATCAGTCATACTAACGTTCATTTCCTGTTTATACTAACCAGGCTAACTGTTCCATTGACTACGTTTAAGGGATTTATGCCATTCCTGTTTTTCATTAAAGAAACTTAACTATTCATCAGTTTTCTGGCTAACTATTCATCAGTTTAAGGGACCAGGCTAAGTACATAACACCAGGCTAACTATTCATCAGTTTAAGGGACCAGGCTAACTATTCATCAGTTTATTAAGGGACCAGGCTAACTATTCATCAGTTTAAGGTACCAGGCTAACTATTCATCAGTTTAAGGGACCAGGCTAACTATTCATCAGTTTATTAAGGTACCAGGCTAACTATTCATCAGTTTATTAAGGTACCAGGCTAACTATTCATCAGTTTATTAAGGGACCAGGCTAACTATTCATCAGTTTATTAAGGGACCAGGCTAACTATTCATCAGTTTAAGGGACCAGGCTAACTATTCATCAGTTTATTAAGGGACCAGGCTAACTATTCATCAGTTTATTAAGGGACCAGGCTAACTATTCATCAGTTTATTAAGGGACCAGGCTAACTATTCATCAGTTTATTAAGGGACCAGGCTAACTATTCATCAGTTTAAGGTACCAGGCCAACTATTCATCAGTTTAAGGGACCAGGCTAACTATTCATCAGTTTAAGGTACCAGGCTAACTATTCATCAGTTTATTAAGGTACCAGGCAAACTATTCATCAGTTTAAGGGACCAGGCTAACTATTCATCAGTTTAAGGGACCAGGCTAACTATTCATCAGTTTAAGGGACCAGGCTAACTATTCATCAGTTTATGGAACCAGGCTAACTATTCATCAGTTTAAGGACCAGGCTAACTATTCATCAGTTTAAGGTACCAGGCTAACTATTCATCAGTTTAAGGTACCAGGCTAACTATTCATCAGTTTAAGGTACCAGGCTAACTATTCATCAGTTTAAGGGACCAGGCTAACTATTCATCAGTTTATTAAGGGACCAGGCTAACTATTCATCAGTTTAAGGTACCAGGCTAACTATTCATCAGTTTATTAAGGGGCCAGGCTAACTATTCATCAGTTTAAGGGACCAGGCTAACTATTCATCAGTTTAAGGTACCAAGCTAACTATTCATCAGTTTATTAAGGTACCAGGCTAACTATTCATCAGTTTAAGGGACCAGGCTAACTATTCATCAGTTTATTAAGGGACCAGGCTAACTATTCATCAGTTTATTAAGGGACCAGGCTAACTTTTCATCAGTTTAAGGGACCAGGCTAACTATTCATCAGTTTATTAAGGGACCAGGCTAACTATTCATCAGTTTATTAAGGGACCAGGCTAACTATTCATCAGTTTATTAAGGGACCAGGCTAACTATTCATCAGTTTAAGGTACCAGGCTAACTATTCATCAGTTTATTAAGGGACCAGGCTAACTATTCATCAGTTTAAGGGACCAGGCTAACTATTAATCAGTTTAATGTACCAGGCTAACTATTCATCAGTTTATTAAGGTACCAGGCTAACTATTCATCAGTTTTTAAGGGACCAGGATAACTATTCATCAGTTTATTAAGGGACCAGGCTAACTTTTCATCAGTTTAAGGTACCAGGCTAACTATTCATCAGTTTAAGGTACCAGGCTAAATATTCATCAGTTTAACTATTCATCAGTTTATTAAGGGACCAGGCTAACTATTCATCAGTTTATTAAGGTACCAGGCTAACTATTCATCAGTTTAAGGGACCAGGCTAACTATTCATCAGTTTAAGGTACCAGGCTAACTATTCATCAGTTTATTAAGGGACCAGGCTAACTATTCATCAGTTTATTAAGGGACCAGGCTAACTATTCATCAGTTTAAGGTACCAGGCTAACTATTCATCAGTTTAAGGGACCAGGCTAACTATTCATCAGTTTATTAAGGGACCAGGCTAACTATTCATCAGTTTAAGGTACCAGGCTAACTATTCATCAGTTTATTAAGGGACCAGGCTAACTATTCATCAGTTTAAGGGACCAGGCTAACTATTCATCAGTTTAAGGTACCAGGCTAACTATTCATCAGTTTAAGGTACCAGGCTAACTATTCATCAGTTTATTAAGGGACCAGGCTAACTATTCATCAGTTTATTAAGGGACCAGGCTAACTATTCATCAGTTTAAGGGACCAGGCTAACTATTCATCAGTTTAAGGTACCAGGCTAACTATTCATCAGTTTATTAAGGTACCAGGCTAACTATTCATCAGTTTAAGGGACCAGGCTAACTATTCATCAGTTTAAGGGACCAGGCTAACTATTCATCAGTTTAAGGGACCAGGCTAACTATTCATCAGTTTAAGGTACCAGGCTAACTATTCATCAGTTTATTTAAGGTACCAGGCTAACTATTCATCAGTTTAAGGTACCAGGCTAACTATTAATCAGTTTAAGGGACCAGGCTAACTATTCATCAGTTTAAGGGACCAGGCTAACTATTAATGAGTTTAAGGGACCAGGCTAACTATTCATCAGTTTAAGGGACCAGGCTAACTATTCATCAGTTTAAGGTACCAGGCTAACTATTCATCAGTTTATTAAGGGACCAGGCTAACTTTTCATCAGTTTAAGGGACCAGGCTAACTATTCATCAGTTTAAGGGACCAGGCTAACTATTCATCAGTTTAAGGTACCAGGCTAACTATTCATCAGTTTATTAAGGGACCAGGCTAACTTTTCATCAGTTTAAGGGACCAGGCTAACTATTCATCAGTTTAAGGTACCAGGCTAACTATTCATCAGTTTAAGGTACCAGGCTAACTATTCATCAGTTTAAGGGACCAGGCTAACTATTCATCAGTTTAAGGTACCAGGCTGTCATGTCTTGTTATGTCTGTTCCTGTCCTTTCTCTTCACTCTGTCTCTCTCTGCTGGTCTTATTAGGTTACCTTCTCTGTCTCTCATTCTTCAGCTGTTCTACATCTCCCCTAACTAGCTCATTCACTCTTTCCCACCTGTTCTCTCTTCCCCCTCTGATTAGGTCTCTATTTCATCAGTCTGTTCCTGCTACTTTCAGTGTCTGATTCTTGTTTGTGTTTTTGATGCCAGAAGCAAGCTATTCATCCCGTTTAAGCTTCCACCTTGTCCTATCCTGTCGGATTCATGCAGTTTAAGGCTAACTATTCATGCATCCTGCATTATACTAACGTTCTTTTCAGGCATTATACTAACATCAGTTTTTGTTCCAGGACTAACTATTCATCAGTTTATGCCATTCCTGTTTTTCATTAAAGAACTAACTATTTTCAGTTAAAACCAGGCTAACTATTCATCAGTTTAACACCAGGCTAACTATTCATCAGTTTAAGGGACCAGGCTAACTATTCATCAGTTTATTAAGGGACCAGGCTAACTATTCATCAGTTTAAGGTACCAGGCTAACTATTCATCAGTTTAAGGGACCAGGCTAACTATTCATCAGTTTATTAAGGTACCAGGCTAACTATTCATCAGTTTATTAAGGTACCAGGCTAATTATTCATCAGTTTATTAAGGGACCAGGCTAACTATTCATCAGTTTATTAAGGGACCAGGCTAACTATTCATCAGTTTAAGGGACCAGGCTAACTATTCATCAGTTTATTAAGGTACCAGGCTAACTATTCATCAGTTTATTACGGTACCAGGCTAACTATTCATCAGTTTATTAAGGGACCAGGCTAACTATTCATCAGTTTATTAAGGGACCAGGCTAACTATTCATCAGTTTAAGGTACCAGGCTAACTATTCATCAGTTTAAGGGACCAGGCTAACTATTCATCAGTTTAAGGTACCAAGCTAACTATTCATCAGTTTATTAAGGTACCAGGCAAACTATTCATCAGTTTAAGGGACCAGGCTAACTATTCATCAGTTTAAGGGACCAGGCTAACTATTCATCAGTTTAAGGGACCAGGCTAACTATTCATCAGTTTATGGAACCAGGCTAACTATTCATCAGTTTATGGAACCAGGCTAACTATTCATCAGTTTAAGGGACCAGGCTAACTATTCATCAGTTTAAGGTACCAAGCTAACTATTCATCAGTTTAAGGTACCAGGCTAACTATTCATCAGTTTAAGGGACCAGGCTAACTATTCATCAGTTTATTAAGGGACCAGGCTAACTATTCATCAGTTTAAGGTACCTGGCTAACTATTCATCAGTTTATTAAGGGGCCAGGCTAACTATTCATCACTTTAAGGGACCAGGCTAACTATTCATCAGTTTAAGGTACCAAGCTAACTATTCATCAGTTTATTAAGGTACCAGGCTAACTATTCATCAGTTTAAGGGAACAGGCTAACTATTCATCAGTTTATTAAGGGACCAGGCTAACTATTCATCAGTTTATTAAGGGACCAGGCTAACTTTTCATCAGTTTAAGGGACCAGGCTAACTATTCATCAGTTTATTAAGGGACCAGGCTAACTATTCATCAGTTTATTAAGGGACCAGGCTAACTATTCATCAGTTTATTAAGGGACCAGGCTAACTATTCATCAGTTTAAGGTACCAGGCTAACTATTCATCAGTTTATTAAGGGACCAGGCTAACTATTCATCAGTTTAAGGGACCAGGCTAACTATTAATCAGTTTAATGTACCAGGCTAACTATTCATCAGTTTATTAAGGTACCAGGCTAACTATTCATCAGTTTTTAAGGGACCAGGATAACTATTCATCAGTTTATTAAGGGACCAGGCTAACTTTTCATCAGTTTAAGGTACCAGGCTAACTATTCATCAGTTTAAGGTACCAGGCTAACTATTCATCAGTTTAAGGTACCAAGCTAACTATTCATCAGTTTATTAAGGTACCAGGCTAACTATTCATCAGTTTAAGGGACCAGGCTAACTATTCATCAGTTTAAGGGACCAGGCTAACTATTCATCAGTTTAAGGGGATCAGTTTATTAAGGGACCAGGCTAACTATTCATCAGTTTATTAAGGGACCAGGCTAACTATTAATCAGTTTAAGGGACCAGGCTAACTATTCATCAGTTTAAGGGACCAGGCTAACTATTCATCAGTTTATTAAGGGACCAGGCTAACTATTCATCAGTTTAAGGTACCAGGCTAACTATTCATCAGTTTATTAAGGGGCCAGGCTAACTATTCATCACTTTAAGGGACCAGGCTAACTATTCATCAGTTTAAGGTACCAGGCTAACTATTCATCAGTTTAAGGTACCAGGCTAACTACTCATCAGTTTATTAAGGGACCAGGCTAACTATTCATCAGTTTATTAAGGGACCAGGCTAACTATTCATCAGTTTAAGGGACCAGGCTAACTATTCATCAGTTTAAGGTACCAGGCTAACTATTCATCAGTTTATTAAGGTACCAGGCTAACTATTCATCAGTTTAAGGGACCAGGCTAACTATTCATCAGTTTAAGGGACCAGGCTAACTATTCATCAGTTTAAGGGACCAGGCTAACTATTCATCAGTTTAAGGTACCAGGCTAACTATTCATCAGTTTATTTAAGGTACCAGGCTAACTATTCATCAGTTTATTAAGGTACCAGGCTAACTATTCATCAGTTTAAGGGACCAGGCTAACTATTCATCAGTTTAAGGTACCAGGCTAACTATTAATGAGTTTAAGGGACCAGGCTAACTATTCATCAGTTTAAGGGACCAGGCTAACTATTCATCAGTTTAAGGTACCAGGCTAACTATTCATCAGTTTATTAAGGGACCAGGCTAACTTTTCATCAGTTTAAGGGACCAGGCTAACTATTCATCAGTTTAAGGGACCAGGCTAACTATTCATCAGTTTAAGGTACCAGGCTAACTATTCATCAGTTTATTAAGGGACCAGGCTAACTTTTCATCAGTTTAAGGGACCAGGCTAACTATTCATCAGTTTAAGGTACCAGGCTAACTATTCATCAGTTTAAGGTACCAGGCTAACTATTCATCAGTTTAAGGGACCAGGCTAACTATTCATCAGTTTAAGGTACCAGGCTATCATGTCTTGTTATGTCTGTTCATGTCCTTTCTCTTCACCTGTCTAACTATTCATCAGTTTATTAAGGTTACCTTCTCTGTCTCTCATTCTTCAGCTGTTCTACATCTCCCCTAACTAGCTCATTCAGTCTTTAAGGGACCAGGCTAACTATTCCCCAGTCTATTAGGTCTCTATTTCAGTCTCTCTGTTCCTGCTACTTTCAGTGTCTATTCATGTTTGTGTTTTTGATGCCAGGCTAACTATTCATCAGTTTGCTTCCACCTTGTCATCTATCCTGGGACTGCAGGTGCATCCTGCATTATACTAACGTTCTTTTCCTGCATTATACTAACGTTCTTTTTGTTCCATTGACTACGTTGGACCAGGCTAACTATTTTTCATTAAAGAACTCTGTTTTCTGTTAAAACCGCTTTTGGGTCTTCACTCAAGTACATAACACCAGGCTAACTATTCATCAGTTTAAGGGACCAGGCTAACTATTCATCAGTTTATTAAGGGACCAGGCTAACTATTCATCAGTTTAAGGTACCAGGCTAACTATTCATCAGTTTAAGGGACCAGGCTAACTATTCATCAGTTTATTAAGGTACCAGGCTAACTATTCATCAGTTTATTAAGGTACCAGGCTAACTATTCATCAGTTTATTAAGGGACCAGGCTAACTATTCATCAGTTTATTAAGGGACCAGGCTAACTATTCATCAGTTTAAGGGACCAGGCTAACTATTCATCAGTTTATTAAGGTACCAGGCTAACTATTCATCAGTTTATTACGGTACCAGGCTAACTATTCATCAGTTTAAGGGACCAGGCTAACTATTCATCAGTTTAAGGGACCAGGCTAACTATTCATCAGTATAAGGGACCAGGCTAACTACTCATCAGTTTAAGGGACCAGGCTAACTATTCATCAGTTTAAGGGACCAGGCTAACTATTCATCAGTTTAAGGTACCAAGCTAACTATTCATCAGTTTATTAAGGGACCAGGCTAACTACTCATCAGTTTATTAAGGGACCAGGCTAACTATTCATCAGTTTAAGGTACCAGGCTAACTATTCATCAGTTTATTAAGGGACCAGGCTAACTATTCATCAGTTTAAGGTACCAGGCTAACTATTCATCAGTTTAAGGGACCAGGCTAACTATTCATCAGTTTATTAAGGGAACAGGCTAACTATTCATCAGTTTATTAAGGTACCAGATTAACTATTCATCAGTTTATTAAGGTACCAGATAACTATTCATCAGTTTAAGGGACCAGGCTAACTATTCATCAGTTTAAGGTACCAGGCTAACTATTCATCAGTTTATTAAGGGACCAGGCTAACTATTCATCAGTTTAAGGGACCAGGCTAACTATTCATCAGTTTAAGGTAACAGGCTAACTATTCATCAGTTTATTAAGGGACCAGGCTAACTATTCATCAGTTTAAGGGACCAGGCTAACTATTCATCCGTTTAAGGTACCAGGCTAACTATTCATCAGTTTATTAAGGGACCAGGCTAACTATTCATCAGTTTAAGGTACCAGGCTAACTATTCATCAGTTTAAGGTACCAAGCTAACTATTCATCAGTTTAAGGGACCAGGCTAACTATTCATCAGTTTAAGGGACCAGGCTAACTATTCATCAGTTTATTAAGGGAACAGGCTAACTATTCATCAGTTTATTAAGGTACCAGATTAACTATTCATCAGTTTATTAAGGTACCAGATTAACTATTCATCAGTTTAAGGGACCAGGCTAACTATTCATCAGTTTAAGGTACCAGATTAACTATTCATCAGTTTATTAAGGGACCAGGCTAACTATTCATCAGTTTAAGGGACCAGGCTAACTATTCATCAGTTTAAGGTAACAGGCTAACTATTCATCAGTTTATTAAGGGACCAGGCTAACTATTCATCAGTTTAAGGGACCAGGCTAACTATTCATCAGTTTAAGGTACCAGGCTAACTATTCATCAGTTTAAGGGACCAGGCTAACTATTCATCCGTTTAAGGTACCAGGCTAACTATTCATCAGTTTATTAAGGGACCAGGCTAACTATTCATCAGTTTAAGGTACCAGGCTAACTATTCATCAGTTTAAGGTACCAAGCTAACTATTCATCAGTTTAAGGGACCACATAAGCCGACAGCGTCTGACGAACTTCAGGCTGAAGGCACTCTGACTTCTGCCTCCTGGTCCGGGAACAATGGAGGAGCATAGCCAAACTGACACTCGTGCGGGGACATACCAGTGGAGGAGGAGCGCAAGGTGTTGTGCGCGTATTCGGCCCAAACAATAAAGGATGACCATGTGGACGGGTTGTCACGAATCATACATCGGAGGGTGGTTTCCAGCTCTTGATTCATCCTCTCTGTTTGGCCGTTGGACTCCGGATTACCCTGAAGATAGACTGGCAGAAGCCCCCATGAGTTGGCAGAAGGCCTTCCAAAACCTTGAGGCGAACTACCTCTGTCAGAAACCATATCGTGAGGAATGCCGAAGACTCGGAACACATGATTAATTACCAACTCAGCCGTTTCCTTGGCAGAAGGTAACTTAGTCAGAGGGACGAACCTGGCCGCCTTTGAAAACCTGTCGATTATGACTAGGATAGTAGTATTGCCATGGGATGGAGGAAGTCCAGTAATAAAGTCCAATGAGATATGGGACCAGGGTCTGTGGGGAACAGGTAAAGGGTGAAGGAGTCCTTGAGGGCGGAGGTGAAAGATCTGCCCTGGCAGCACACGGGACAGGCATTGACTATTGGCATCAGTTTATCTTATGGTAGGCCACCAGAACTTACGCTTCATGAACTCCAAGGTGCGACCTACGCCCGGATGACAGGTGAGGCGAGAGGAGTGCCCCCACAGAAGGACCTGAGTCCTCACTGCCTTGGGGACAAACAACCGATTGGCAGGACCTCCTTTCGGGTCCGGTTCGCTAACTAGCACGTCATCAGTATCCTAACTTGCCACGAGATCGGAGCCACAATCTTAGCAGCAGGAAGGACAGGCATGTCTATGTCATCTCGAATGGCAGGAGCGTAGACTCGGGACAGGGCATCCGGTTTGAGATTCTTCAACCCGGGCCGATAGGTGAGGATAAACTGGAATCGATTGAAGAAAAGAGACCATCTAGCTTGTCTAGAGTTCAACTTCGCCTGCTGGATATACTCCAGATTTTTGTGGTCCGTAAGCAACTTGAAACGGGTGAGAAGCCCCCTCGAGCCAGTGTCTCCATTCCTTCAATGCCATCTTAACCGCTAGGAGTTCACGATCCCCCACATCGTAGTTCCTCTCAGTCGGGGTAAGCCGGTGTGAGAAGAAAGCGCAGGATGAACTTCTTGTCTTCACCCCTCTGAGACAGGACAGCTCCAACACCATTCTGATCAGTCTACCTCCACCACAAATGGTTTATCCGTTCGGTAGTATCAGGATGGGAGCAGAGAGAACGCGCTGCTTGAGTCCTTGGAAGGCCGTCTCAGCTTCTCTTCCCCACAAAAACCTTGCATTGCCACCCTTGGTTAAAGCTGAGAGAGGGGCTGCCACCAAGCTAAGTTCTTGATGAACTTGCGGTAAAAGTTTGTGAAGCCCAGGAAACTGAACTTCCTTAACGGATTTGGGGGTGGGCCAATCCGCTTACCGCCCATTCATCAGTTTATTAAGGGACCTTCCTGGGGTCCATTTGGACTCGACCGGGTTCCACTACAAATCCCAGGAATTGTACTCGGGATGAATGGAATTCACATTTTTCCGGCTTAACGTACAGATGGCTGTCCAGGAGGCGTTTGAGTACTTGTCTGACATGCTTAGTTTTCTTGAAGGGACCAAAAGATGACTATGTCATCCAAGTAAACGAACACAAATATGTTAAGCATATCCCTAAGCACATCATTTATGAGCGCTTGGAACACCGCTGGGGCGTTGGTCAGGCCGAAGGGCATCACCAAGTATTCATAGTGACCAGTAGGCGTGTTGAAAGCGGTCTTCCACTCGTCACCAGGTCTGATCCGCACAAGATGGTATGGTTCCGCAGGTCAAGCTTATTGAAAACAACTGCTTCCTGGAGCAGCTCGAAGGCTATGGCCATAAGGGGTAGCGGGTAACGGTTACGGACGGTTATGGCATTGAGTCCCCGGTAGTCGATGCAAGGACGTAATCTACCGTCTTTCTTGGCCACAAAGAAAAACCCTGCTCCCGCCGGGGAGGTGGATGGACGCATGAGGCCTGCTTCCAGAGCGTCCTTGATGTAACTATCCATCAGCTCGTTAAGGTGGAGATAGGGAAAAGATCCGACCCCTGGGGGGCAAGTGCCCGGAAACAGGTCGATGGGGCAATCGTAAGGTCTATGGGGTGGTAGCATGGTGGCCCTCTGTTTGCTAAACACCAGTTTGAGGTCATGGTAACACTCGGGAACTCGGGTCAGGTCGATGGATTCTAAAGACTCGGGAGTAAACTCGGGAATTCTGGAAAATACAAGTAGCTTGGCACCAGGACCCCACTGCTTCATAGTGCCCACAGACCAGTCGATGTGAGGGTTATGGCTGTGAAGCCAGGGGTATCCATTCACGAGAGGGAACTCGGAACAGGAGATCAAATGAAAGTTCATCAATTCCTGGTGTTGTGAAACTGAAAGTCGCAAGGAGGTAGTGAGAGTGACAAGTCCAGATCCCAAAGGGCTTCCATCCAATGTAGTGACCCTCATGGGTTCACTTAGAGGTTCAGAGGGAACTATTCTCCTTCGCCCAGACACCATCCATGAAGTTACCTGCGGCTCCAGAGTCTACCAAGGCTTGAAGGTGAAGCTTGTGGTTGTCCCAGGAGAGGGTGACTGGAATGAGCAGACGGGAGTTGGACGGATGGGAGGCTTATGTTTCCCGTTACAGTTCCCCCGGTCTGTAAGGGACAGAGCGTTTCCCTGGAGCCCGGGACACGTGGAACGGAAATGGCCCGGTTTGCCGCAATATAGACAGCGTCGCTCCCTCATCCATCGGTCTCTCTCAGCCTGGGAGATGCGTCCAATCTGCATGGGTTCTGATGGAGCCAGCGAGGATAAAGGTGGGGACTCGGAGCTGGGACTGATAGGGGCTAGAGGTCTACGGTTGAGTTCTCTCTCTCTCAGACGCTGGTCAATGCGTGAGGCCAACTTTATCAGGGACTCGAGATTGTCCGGTGGTTCCCGAGTGGCCAGTTCATCTTGGATAGTGTCGGAAAGGCCTTTCAGAAAGCACACCGTGAGCGCCTCGTTGTTCCAGCCACTTGCTGCTGCCACCGTGCGGAACTGGATGGCATAGTCCGTCACGCTGCGCCAACCTTGGTGGAGAGTCAGGAGCTGTTTGGCTGAGTCAGAACCACTGCTTGGGCCTTGAAACACTCATTTGAATTCCTCAGCAAAGGCAGAGTAGCTGGCACAGCAGGAACTATGGGCATCCCACACAGCAGTAGCCCAGGCCAGGGCTTTTCCGACAGCAGGGTGATGATATAAGCGATCTTAGACCGGTCGGTGGGAAACGATCGTTTAGGGTTGTAGCTCAAAGGAGAGAGAACATTGGGTGAGAAACCCCTTACAAGCACTTGGATCACCTGAGAACTGTTGGGGAGGTGGAAGACGAGGTTCAGCCAGGGGGTTAACTGCCATGGGTACGTGAATCTGAGGTACTGGGACGGGAACTGTTGCCGGGGTAAGACGATCAGATATTTGCTTAATGGAAGTCAGCATCTCCGACAGAAGATGAGAATGTCTAGCCATTAAGGCCTCTTGCTGAACCAGGGCGGCTTCGTGGCGTTGGACAGTCTCCTGGTGGTGGGACAGCATGGCAAAATTCCTGGGAACTGGCTGCCTCTGGGTTCATTTTTCTCTGTGTTTCTGTCAGGACCCGGTTACGAACCTGGGTCTCCGGAGTGAGAAACAGTCACTTAACCAACTGAGCCACGAATAGTCAGCAGAACCCAGAAGATGAGGCAGACACAGCAGTACTTAAGACGGTGTATTTAATAAAGTAAAAAGGAGAAGTCCTTCAATACAAAAAATGGCAAATCCAAAAGGTGGTAGGAATAGCACAAAAAAGCCTCAAGAGATACTCGAAAACAAAAACAGAATTCCACAAGAGCATCCACCGGAAATGACAAGAATACACAGAACACTAGGGCTGGGTGCTAACATACAAACACAGAGCACAGAACTGAGGGAAACTAAGGGTTTAAATACAATCAGGGAAAACGAGGCACAGGTGCAAATAATAATGGGGAACAAGGGAAAAAACATAAGGTCAAAAAGCACAATGGGGGCATCTAGTGACCAAAACCCGGAACAACCCTGGCCAAATCCTGACACAAGGCTAACTATTCATCAGTTTAAGGTACCAGGCTCACTATTCATCAGTTTATTAAGGGACCAGGCTAACTTTTCATCAGTTTATTAAGGGACCAGGCTAACTATTCATCAGTTTATTAAGGGACCAAGCTAACTATTCATCAGTTTAAGGTACCAGGCTAACTATTCATCAGTTTAAGGGACCAGGCTAACTATTCAACAGTTTAAGGTACCAGGCTAACTATTCATCAGTTTAAGGGACCAGGCTAACTATTCATCAGTTTATTAAGGTACCAGGCTAACTATTCATCAGTTTAGGGGACCAGGCTAACTATTCATCAGTTTAAGGGACCAGGCTAACTATTCATCAGTTTAGGGGACCAGGCTAACTATTCATCAGTTTAAGGGACCAGGCTAACTATTCATCAGTTTATTAAGGTACCAGGCTAACTATTCATCAGTTTAGGGGACCAGGCTAACTATTCATCAGTTTAAGGGACCAGGCTAACTATTCATCAGTTTATTAAGGGACCAGGCTAACTATTCATCAGTTTATTAAGGGACCAGGCTAACTATTCATCAGTTTAAGGGACCAGGCTAACTATTCATCAGTTTAAGGGACCAGGCTAACTATTCATCAGTTTATTAAGGTACCAGATTAACTATTCATCAGTTTAAGGGACCAGGCTAACTATTCATCAGTTTATTAAGGGACCAGGCTAACTATTCATCAGTTTATTAAGGGACCAGGCTAACTATTCATCAGTTTAAGGGACCAGGCTAACTATTCATCAGTTTATTAAGGGACCAGGCTAACTATTCATCAGTTTAAGGGACCAGGCTAACTATTCATCAGTTTATTAAGGGACCAGGCTAACTATTCATCAGTTTAAGGTACCAGGCTAACTATTCATCAGTTTATTAAGGGACCAGGCTAACTATTCATCAGTTTATTAAGGGACCAGGCTAACTATTCATCAGTTTATAAAGGGACCAGGCTAACTATTCATCAGTTTAAGGTACCAGGCTAACTATTCATCAGTTTATTAAGGGACCAGGCTAACTATTCATCAGTTTAAGGTACCAGGCTAACTATTCATCAGTTTATTAAGGGACCAGGCTAACTATTCATCAGTTTATTAAGGTACCAGGCTAACTATTCATCAGTTTATTAAGGGACCAGGCTAACTATTCATCAGTTTATTAAGGTACCAGGCTAACTATTCATCAGTTTATAAAGGGACCAGGCTAACTATTCATCAGTTTAAGGTACCAGGCTAACTATTCATCAGTTTATTAAGGGACCAGGCTAACTATTCATCAGTTTAAGGTAACAGGCTAACTAGTCATCAGTTTATTTAAGGGACCAGGCTAACTATTCATCAGTTTATTAAGGGACCAGGCTAACTATTCATCAGTTTAAGGTACCAGGCTAACTATTCATCAGTTTAAGGGACCAGGCTAACTATTCATCAGTTTATTAAGGGACCAGGCTAACTATTCATCAGTTTAAGGGACCAGGCTAACTATTCATCAGTTTATTAAGGGACCAGGCTAACTACTCATCAGTTTATTAAGGGACCAGGCTAACTATTCATCAGTTTATTAAGGGACCAGGCTAACTATTCATCAGTTTATTAAGGGACCAGGCTAACTATTCATCAGTTTATTAAACTATTCATCAGGGACCAGGCTAACTACTCATCAGTTTAAGGGACCAGGCTAACTATTCATCAGTTTAAGGGACCAGGCTAACTATTCATCAGTTTAAGGGACCAGGCTAACTATTCATCAGTTTAAGGTACCAGGCTAACTATTCATCAGTTTAAGGTACCAGGCTAACTATTCATCAGTTTAAGGGACCAGGCTAACTATTCATCAGTTTAAGGGACCAGGCTAACTATTCATCAGTTTAAGGTACCAGGCTAACTATTCATCACTTTATTAAGGGACCAGGCTAACTATTCATCAGTTTAAGGGACCAGGCTAACTATTCATCAGTTTAAGGGACCAGGCTAACTACTCATCAGTTTATTAAGGGACCAGGCTAACTATTCATCAGTTTATTAAGGGACCAGGCTAACTATTCATCAGTTTAAGGTACCAGGCTAACTATTCACCAGTTTAAGGTGAAGAATCAATACACAAATCAAGTTCAAGATAAAAATTCTCTTTTTTAATAAAGTATAAAAAGTGTATAAAACGTCACAATTTATCACCAGAAACAGAGGTTTATAAAACATCTGAAACACAAGAAATGTGTTTTCAGTGTTGTCAGACATATTTGAAACATCTGTGGATGTCACGATTGTCCCAGTTTATAACAAAGGGAATGGAACATTTTCAATAAAACACATGACTTGAACAAGACAAAGGTAACAGATTACAAATGCAGACAGGAAACTGACTAAATGAAAGGAAACACTTGAGTAAATGAGGGACACAAAGTAAATTGAAAGTAGTTGCTTCCACACAGGTGTGGTTCCTGAGGTAATTAAGAAATTAACATCCCATCATGCTTAGGGTCACGTAAAAAAAATATATGCCCAGTTGCCCATTATGGCTAGAAGAAGTGACTGACAGAGGGCTCTCAGAGGAACATAGAGGGTGTGTCTCAGTCACCAGATCTCAGTGACTGACAGAGGGCTCTCAGAGGAACATAGAGGATGTGTCTCAGTCACCAGATCTCAGTGACTGACAGAGGGCTCTCAGAGGAACATAGAGGATGTCTCAGTCACCAGATCTCAGTGACTGACAGAGGGCTCTCAGAGGAACATAGAGGATGTCTCAGTCACCAGATCTCAGTGACTGACAGAGGGCTCTCAGAGGAACATAGAGGATGTGTCTCAGTCACCAGATCTCAGTGACTGACAGAGGGCTCTCAGAGGAACATAGAGGATGTGTCTCAGTCACCAGATCTCAGTGACTGACAGAGGGCTCTCAGAGGAACATAGAGGATGTGTCTCAGTCACCAGATCTCAGTGACTGACAGAGGGCTCTCAGAGGAACATAGAGGATGTATCAGTCAACCCAATTGAACACTCTTGGGAGATTCTGAAGTGCTGCCTCAGACAGTGTTTTTCCACCATCAACAAAACACCAAATGATGTAATTTTGTATACGAGTAACTACCAAAATAAAGGAAACACACGATAAAGGAAACATCCAACATCACAAACAACCTCTCTCTTTCTCCCGGATTATTTATTTGGACCCTTCTGTGTCCCTGGATGTTCTGGTTCTGGTGCCCGAGGACGAAGACAGCTTCTTCTTCAGCTTCCCAATGTCGTCCTCATCCTCTCCCCCCCGTCCCCCCGTCCCTCCCCCCCTCCGAGTCTCCCCTCTTCTCCTCCGCTGGCCTCTACCTCTGCCAACCTGGACTCCTGCTTCCTGTTGTAGCTCTCCTCTCCGCTGCTTACCAGCCAATGTCTCCCCTCTGTTCCACACTAGGATGTTCACTCCTGTGGTTGGAACACAAAAGCCTTATTGTCCCAAATGGAGCCCTACTCCCTATATAGTGCACTACTATAGACCAGAGCCCTATTCCCTATATAGTGCACTACTTTAGACCAGAGCCCTATTCCCTATATAGTGCACTACTATAGACCAGAGCCCTATTCCCTATATAGTGGTACTACTTTAGACCAGAGCCCTATTCCCTATATAGTGGTACTACTATAGACCAGAGCCCTATTCCCTATATAGTGGTACTACTATAGACCAGAGCCCTATTCCCTATATAGTGGTACTACTTTAAACCAGAGCCCTATTCCCTATATAGTGGTACTACTATAGACCAGAGCCCTATTCCCTATATAGTGGTACTACTATAGACCAGAGCCCTGTTCCCTATATAGTGGTACTACTATAGACCAGAGCCCTATTCCCTATATAGTGGTACTACTATAGACCAGAGCCCTATTCCCTATATAGTGGTACTACTATAGACCAGAGCCCTATTCCCTATATAGTGGTACTACTATAGACCAGAGCCCTGTTCCCTATATAGTACACTACTATAGACCAGAGCCCTATTCCCTATATAGTACACTACTATAGACCAGAGCCCTATTCCCTATATAGTGCACTACTATAGACCAGAACCCTATTCCCTATATAGTGGTACTACTTTAGACCAGAGCCCTATTCCCTATATAGTGCACTACTATAGACCAGAGCCCTATTCCCTATATAGTGCACTACTATAGACCAGAGCCCTATTCAGTATATAGTGGTACTACTTTAGACCAGAGCCCTATTCCCTATATAGTACACTACTTTAGACCAGAGCCCTATTCCCTATATAGTGGTACTACTTTAGACCAGAGCCCTATTCCCTATATAGTACACTACTTTAAACCAGAGCCCTATTCCCTATATAGTGCACTACTATAGACCAGGGCCCTATTCCCTATATAGTGGTACTACTTTAGACCAGAGCCCTATTCCCTATATAGTGGTACTACTATAGACCAGAGCCCTATTCCCTATATAGTGCACTACTATAGACCAGAACCCTATTCCCTATATAGTGGTACTACTATAGACCAGAGCCCTATTCCCTATATAGTGCACTACTTTAGACCAGAGCCCTATTCCCTATATAGTGCACTACTATAGACCAGAGCCCTATTCCCTATATAGTGGCACTACTATAGACCAGAGCCCTATTCCCTATATAGTGGTACTACTTTAAACCAGAGCCATATTCCCTATATAGTGGTACTACTTTAGACCAGAGCCCTATTCCCTATATAGTGGTACTACTTTAAACCAGAGCAGTATTCCCGATATAGTGGTACTACTATAGACCAGAGCCCTATTCCCTATATAGTGGTACTACTTTAAACCAGAGCCATATTCCCTATATAGTGGTACTACTTTAAACCAGAGCCGTATTCCCTATATAGTGGTACTACTATAGACCAGAGCCCTATTCCCTATATAGTGGTACTACTATAGACCAGAGCCCTATTCCCTATATAGTGGTACTACTATAGACCAGACCAGAGCCCTATTCCCTATATAGTGGTACTACTTTAATACCAGAGCCCCTATTCCCTATATAGTGGTACTACTATAGACCAGAGCCCTATTCCCTATATAGTGGTACTACTTTAAACCAGAGCCATATTCCCTATATAGTGGTACTACTTTAGACCAGAGCCCTATTCCCTATATAGTGGTACTACTATAGACCAGAGCCCTATTCCCTATATAGTGGTACTACTATAGACCAGAGCCCTATTCCCTATATAGTGGTACTACTATAGACCAGAGCCCTATTCCCTATATAGTGGTACTACTATAGACCAGAGCCCTATTCCTATTCCCCAGAGCCCTATTCCCTATATAGTGGTACTACTATAGACCAGAGCCCTATTCCCTATATAGTGGTACTACTATAGACCAGAGCCCTATTCCCTATATAGTGGTACTACTATAGACCAGAGCCCTATCAGTCCCTATATCCCTATATAGTGGTACTACTTTAGACCAGAGCCCTATTCCCTATATAGTGACACTACTTTAGACCAGAGCCCTATTCCCTATATAGTGCACTACTTTAGACCAGAGCCCTATTCCCTATATAGTGGTACTACTATAGACCAGAGCCCTATTCCCTATATAGTGCACTACTTTAGACCAGAGCCCTATTCCCTATATAGTGGTACTACTTTAGACCAGAGCCCTATTCCCTATATAGTGCACTACTATAGACCAGGGCCCTATTCCCTATATAGTGCACTACTTTAGACCAGAGCCCTATTCCCTATATAGTGCACTACTTTAGACCAGAGCCCTATTCCCTATATAGTACACTACTATAGACCAGAGCCCTATTCCCTATATAGTGCACTACTTTAGACCAGAGCCCTATTCCCTATATAGTGGTACTACTTTAGACCAGAGCCCTATTCCCTACATAGTGGAACTACTTTAGACCAGAGCCCTATTCCCTATATAGTGGTACTACTTTAGACCAGAGCCCTATTCCCTATATAGTGGTACTACTTTAGACCAGAGCCCTATTCCCTATATAGTACACTACTATAGACCAGAGCCCTATTCCCTATATAGTGCACTACTTTAGACCAGAGCCCTATTCCCTATATAGTGGTACTACTTTAGACCAGAGCCCTATTCCCTATATAGTGGTACTACTTTAGACCAGAGCCCTATTCCCTATATAGTGGTACTACTTTAGACCAGAGCCCTATTCCCTATATAGTGGTACTACTTTAGACCAGAGCCCTATTCCCTACATAGTGGAACTACTTTAGACCAGAGCCCTATTCCCTATATAGTGGTACTACTTTAGACCAGAGCCCTATTCCCTATATAGTGGTACTACTTTAGACCAGAGCCCTATTCCCTATATAGTACACTACTATAGACCAGAGCCCTATTCCCTATATAGTGCACTACTTTAGACCAGAGCCCTATTCCCTATATAGTGGTACTACTTTAGACCAGAGCCCTATTCCCTATATAGTGACACTACTTTAGACCAGAGCCCTATTCCCTATATAGTGCACTACTTTAGACCAGAGCCCTATTCCCTATATAGTGGTACTACTATAGACCAGAGCCCTATTCCCTATATAGTGGTACTACTTTAAACCAGAGCCATATTCCCTATATAGTGGTACTACTTTAGACCAGAGCCCTATTCCCTATATAGTGGTACTACTTTAAACCAGAGCAGTATTCCCGATATAGTGGTACTACTATAGACCAGAGCCCTATTCCCTATATAGTGCACTACTATAGACCAGAGCCCTATTCCCTATATAGTGGTACTACTATAGACCAGAGCCCTATTCCCTATATAGTGGTACTACTATAGACCAGAGCCCTATTCCCTATATAGTAGTACTACTATAGACCAGAGCCCTATTCCCTATATAGTACATTACTATAGACCAGAGCCCTATTCCCTATATAGTGGTACTACTATAGACCAGAGCCCTATTCCCTATATAGTGGTACTACTATAGACCAGAGCCCTATTCCCTATATAGTGGTACTACTATAGACCAGAGCCCTATTTCCTATATAGTGGTACTACTTTAGACCAGAGCCCTATTCCCTATATAGTGACACTACTTTAGACCAGAGCCCTATTCCCTATATAGTGCACTACTTTAGACCAGAGCCCTATTCCCTATATAGTGGTACTACTATAGACCAGAGCCCTATTCCCTATATAGTGCACTACTTTAGACCAGAGCCCTATTCCCTATATAGTGGTACTACTTTAGACCAGAGCCCTATTCCCTATATAGTGCACTACTATAGACCAGGGCCCTATTCCCTATATAGTGCACTACTTTAGACCAGAGCCCTATTCCCTATATAGTGCACTACTTTAGACCAGAGCCCTATTCCCTATATAGTACACTACTATAGACCAGAGCCCTATTCCCTATATAGTGCACTACTTTAGACCAGAGCCCTATTCCCTATATAGTGGTACTACTTTAGACCAGAGCCCTATTCCCTACATAGTGGAACTACTTTAGACCAGAGCCCTATTCCCTATATAGTGGTACTACTTTAGACCAGAGCCCTATTCCCTATATAGTGGTACTACTTTAGACCAGAGCCCTATTCCCTATATAGTGGTACTACTTTAGACCAGAGCCCTATTCCCTATATAGTGGTACTACTTTAGACCAGGGCCCTATTCCCTATATAGTGCACTACTATAGACCAGGGCCCTATTCCCTATATAGTGCACTACTTTAGACCAGAGCCCTATTCCCTATATAGTGCACTACTTTAGACCAGAGCCCTATTCCCTATATAGTACACTACTATAGACCAGAGCCCTATTCCCTATATAGTGCACTACTTTAGACCAGAGCCCTATTCCCTATATAGTGGTACTACTTTAGACCAGAGCCCTATTCCCTATATAGTGGTACTACTTTAGACCAGAACCCTATATAGTGGTACTACTTTAGACCAGAGCCCTATTCCCTATATAGTGGTACTACTATAGACCAGAGCCCTATTCCCTATATAGTACACTACTTTAAACCAGAGCCCTATTCCCTATATAGTGCACTACTTTAGACCAGAGCCCTATTCCCTATATAGTGGTACTACTTTAGACCAGAGCCCTATTCCCTATATAGTGCACTACTATAGACCAGAGCCCTATTCCCTATATAGTACACTACTTTAGACCAGAGCCCTATTCCCTATATAGTGGTACTACTATAGACCAGAGCCCTATTCCCTATATAGTGGTACTACTTTAGACCAGAGCCCTATTCCCTATATAGTGGTACTACTATAGACCAGAGCCCTATTCCCTATATAGTACACTACTTTAAACCAGAGCCCTATTCCCTATATAGTGCACTACTTTAGACCAGAGCCCTATTCCCTATATAGTGGTACTACTTTAGACCAGAGCCCTATTCCCTATATAGTGCACTACTATAGACCAGAGCCCTATTCCCTATATAGTACACTACTTTAAACCAGAGCCCTATTCCCTATATAGTACACTACTTTAGACCAGAGCCATATTCCCTATATAGTGCACTACTATAGACCAGAGCCCTATTCCCTATATAGTGCACTACTTTAGACCAGAGCCCTATTCCCTATATAGTGGTACTACTTTAGACCAGAGCCTTTTTCCCTATATAGAGCACTACTTTAGACCAGAGCCCTATTCCCTATAAAATGCACTACCTTTGACTAGGGCTGGCACCCTATTCCCTATATAGGGCACTACTTTAGACCAGGGCTGGTAGTCTATTCCCTATATAGTGCACTACTTTAGACCAGAGCCCTATTCCCTATATAGGGCACCTACTTTAGACCAGTGCTGAACCCCTATTCCCAAATTGAACACTGATTTTTAGCAAAAGAATCAAACAATTTAGAATATTTCCAGCTACAAACATAGTTAGTGGATTAGTTAGTCTAAATTACAAACACAGTTAGTGGATTAGTTAGTCTAGATTACAAACACAGTTAGTGGATTAGTTAGTGTAGATTACAAACACAGTTAGTGGATTAGTTAGTGTAGATTACAAACACAGTTAGTGGATTAGGTAGTCTAGATTACAAACATAGTTAGTGGATTAGTTAGTCTAGATTACAAACACAGTTAGTGGATTAGGTAGTCTAGATTACAAACATAGTTAGTGGATTAGTTAGTGTAGATTACAAACACAGTTAGTGGATTAGTTAGTGTAGATTACAAACACAGTTAGTGGATTAGTTAGTCTAGATTACAAACACAGTTAGTGGATTAGTTAGTCTAGATTACAAACATAGTTAGTGGATTAGTTAGTCTAGATTACAAACACAGTTAGTGGATTAGTTAGTGTAGATTACAAACACAGTTAGTGGATTAGTTAGTGTAGATTACAAACACAGTTAGTGGATTAGGTAGTCTAGATTACAAACATAGTTAGTGGATTAGTTAGTGTAGATTACAAACACAGTTAGTGGATTAGGTAGTCTAGATTACAAACATAGTTAGTGGATTAGTTAGTGTAGATTACAAACACAGTTAGTGGATTAGTTAGTGTAGATTACAAACATAGTTAGTGGATTAGTTAGTGTAGATTACAAACACAGTTAGTGGATTAGTTAGTGTAGATTACAAACACAGTTAGTGGATTAGTTAGTCTAGATTACAAACACAGTTAGTGGATTAGGTAGTCTAGATTACAAACATAGTTAGTGGATTAGTTAGTCTAGATTACAAACACAGTTAGTGGATTAGGTAGTCTAGATTACAAACACAGTTAGTGGATTAGGTAGTCTAGATTACAAACATAGTTAGTGGATTAGTTAGTCTAGATTACAAACACAGTTAGTGGATTAGTTAGTGTAGATTACAAACATAGTCCAGTATTTATAACACAGACTCACCCATTCCAGATCCTAAAACATCTCCCATTGGATTGAACTTGTTGACCTGGAAAGGCAGCAGTGCAGAGATTTAAAAATTGACATTATTTTTGACCCAATGATGGCTTGAACAACAGTGCAGCACAAATACCTCATTGAAGACGTGTAACAAACAGCTTCATCACTTTCCATATCAAAGTCCAAGGAATACAGGCTAACACTGACATTAAACTAAGGCTACAGGCTAACACTGACATTAAACTAAGGCTACAGGCTAACGCTGACGTTAAACTAAGGCTACAGGCTAACACTGACATTAAACTAAGGCTACAGGCTAACATTAAACTAAGGCTACAGGCTAACACTGACATTAAACTAAGGCTACATGCTAACATTAAACTAAGGCTACAGGCTAACACTGACGCTAAACTAAGGCTACAGGCTAACATTAAACTAAGGCTACAGGCTAACATTAAACTAAGGCTACAGGCTAACGCTGACATTAAACTAAGGCTACAGGCTAACATTAAACTAAGGCTACAGGCTAACGCTGACGTTAAACTAATGCTACAGGCTAACATTAACCTAAGGCTACAGGCTAACGCTGACATTAAACTAAGGCTACAGGCTAACATTAAACTAAGGCTACAGGCTAATACTGACATTAAACTAAGGCTTCAAGCTAGCATGACGTTAAACTAAGGCTACAGGCTAACGCTGGCATTAAACTAAGGCTACAGGCTAACGCTGGCATTAAACTAAGGCTACAGGCTAACACTGACATTAAACTAAGGCTAAATTTCTAATGTGTACTCACAGATATGATGCCAGGGGCGTTGGGGTCCAGTAGTTGGCATGCCAGCTCTCCTGTGTTGGCATCATAGATATCGATGGTCCTCAGGGTACCTGGACACACCCTCTCGTCAGGGTACCGTCCAACCACCATCAGGTCGTACAGAGGGTGCCACGTGGCCTGGAGACACAAACAAAGATAGAAGGTGAAGCTTTTGGAGCCAATGAGAGAGAGAGACACACACAACCCCCCCCCCACCCCCCCCACCCACGTTCCTGACCTTGATTGGTGTGAGGTGCTGAAACTGTCTGTGTGGGTGCTGGATAATCTGCTGAGGAGTTGACCAATCAGAAGAGGAGTACACCCTGATCTGGTCATACTGGTCCGTGGTCAGGAGCTTGGAGCAGTCAACTGGATTAAAGTAGGCTGGGGGAGGGAATAACAGCATGAGGGGGGGGAAAGAGAGAGAGAGGAGAGGGAGAGAGCGGGAGAGAGAGGGCGGGAGAGAGAGAGAGACAGAGAGGGAGGGAGGGAGAGACAGAGAGGGCGGGAGAGAGAGAGAGAGACAGAGAGGGAGGGAGGGAGAGAAAGAGAGAGGGCGGGAGAGAGAGAGAGAGACAGAGAGGGAGGGAGGGAGAGAAAGAGAGAGACAGCGGGAGAGAGAGAGAGGGAGAGAGACAGAGAGGGAGAGAGAGAAAGCAAGAGAATCCGTAAAGGTTAAATGTTCTTGTATCTTTCTGATGAACGTGGCGGAAGATGTTATCAAGACACTACGACTGTGACGTGAGGTTGTCTCACCTAGCGATCTGAAGACACTGTGACGTGAGGTCGTCTCACCTAGCGATCTGAAGACACTGTGACGTGAGGTCGTCTCACCTAGCGATCTGAAGACACTGTGACGTGAGGTCGTCTCACCTAGCGATCTGAAGACACTGTGACGTGAGCGCGATCTGAAGACACTGTGACGTGAGGTCGTCTCACCTAGCGATCTGAAGACACTGATGTGAGGTCGTCTCACCTAGCGATCTGAAGACACTGTGACATGAGGTTGTCTCACCTAGCGATCTGAAGACACTGTGACGTGAGGTCGTCTCACCTAGCGATCTGAAGACACTGTGACGTGAGGTCGTCTCACCTAGCGATCTGAAGACACTGTGACGTGAGGTCGTCTCACCTAGCGATCTGAGGACACTGTGACGTGAGGTCGTCTCACCTAGCGATCTGAAGACACTGACGTGAGGTCGTCTCACCTAGCGATCTGAAGACACTGTGACATGAGGTTGTCTCACCTAGCGATCTGAAGACACTGTGACGTGAGGTCGTCTCACCTAGCGATCTGAAGACACTGACGTGAGGTCGTCTCACCTAGCGATCTGAAGACACTGTGACATGAGGTTGTCTCACCTAGCGATCTGAAGACACTGATGTGAGGTCGTCTCACCTAGCGATCTGAGGACACTGTGACGTGAGGTCGTCTCACCTAGCGATCTGAAGACACTGACGTGAGGTCGTCTCACCTAGCGATCTGAAGACACTGTGACATGAGGTTGTCTCACCTAGCGATCTGAAGACACTGTGACGTGAGGTCGTCTCACCTAGCGATCTGAGGACACTGTGACATGAGGTCGTCTCACCTAGCGATCTGAAGAAACTATGACGTGAGGTTGTCTCACCTAGCGATCTGAAGACACTGTGACGTGAGGTCGTCTCACCTAGCGATCTGAAGACACCGTGACGTGAGGTCGTCTCACCTAGCGATCTGAAGACACTGTGACGTGAGGTCGTCTCACCTAGCGATCTGAAGACACTACGACTGTGACGAGAGGTTGTCTCACCTAGCTGTCGTAACTTCTCTAGGGTAGGGGGCAGCATTCGGAATTTTGGATGAAAAGCGTGCCCAAATTAAACTGCCTGCTACTCAGGCCCAGAAGCTAGGATATGCAAATAAATAATAATAATAATAATAATAAATAGAAAACACTAAAGTTTTTGGACATAAAGAGGCACATTATCGAACAAAACAAACATTTATTTTTGTAACATGGAGTCCTGGGAGTGCCACCAAATGAAGAGCAAAGGTTAGTGATTTTCATTTAATCTTTAATATTTCTGACTTTTGTGAGTCCTCTCCTTGGCTGGAAAATGTCTGTATGGTGTTTTGTGGCTAGGCGCTGTAAAGGTAAAGCCGTTTTGAAACCTGACACAGCGGCTGGATTAACAAGACGTTTATCTTTAAAATGGTGTACTTGTATGTTTGAGGCATTTTAATTATGGGATTTCTGTTGTTTTGAATTTGGCGCCATGCAATTTCACTGGCTGTTGTCGATGTGGGACGACGCTAGCGATGATGCCCGAGAGGTTAACTGTAAAGCGTTGACCTTGGTCCAAAACGTATACTCGTACACACAACAGTGTTCCAGGATTGAACCGTTGGCTTTCATACTTCTGGAATTCTCTGCACCGCTCTCAAGCTATTTCTCCACCTGTCAACACATTCAAATGAATAGAGGACGAGCACCGGAAGCACGTTGGACGGTGGTCTCAGAACCGCGGAGCTATGTCACAATCTCACCTCAGAACCGCGGAACTATGTCACAATGGGACGCCAGACAATCTCATCTCAGAACAGCGGAGCTATGTCACAATGGGACGCCAGACAATCTCATCTCAGAACCGCGGAGCTATGTCACAATGGGACGCCAGACAATCTCATCTCAGAACCGCGGAGCTATGTCACAATGGGACGCCAGACAATCTCATCTCAGAACAGCGGAGCTATGTCACAATGGGACGCCAGACAATCTCATCTCAGAACCGCGGAGCTATGTCACAATGGGACGCCAGACAATCTCATCTCAGAACGGCGGAGCTATGTCACAATGGGACGCCAGACAATCTCATCTCAGAACGGCGGAGCTATGTCACAATGGGACGCCAGACAATCTCACCTCAGGACTAGGATTTATGCGTTAAGTGGCTTTTTTAATGTTTTTTATTTATTTAACCTTTATTTAACTTGGCAAGTCAGTTAAGAACAAATTCTTATTTACAATGACGGCCTACCGGAGAACAGTGGATTAACTGCCTTGTTCAGGGGCAGAACGACAGATTTTCACCTTGTCAGCTCAGGGATTCGATCTTGCAACCTTTCGGTTACTAGTCCAATGCTCTAACCACTAGACTACCTGCCGCCTATACACTCTAACCAGTAGGCTACCTGCCGCCCCTACACTCTAACCACTAGGCTACCTGCCACCTCTACACTCTAACCACTTGGCTACCTGCCTCCTCTACACTCTAACCACTAGGCTACCTGCCACCTCTACACTCTAACCACTAGGCTACCTGCCACCTCTACACTCTAACCACTAGGCTACCTGCCACCTCTACACTCTAACCACTAGGCTACCTGCCACCTCCACACTCTAACCACTAGGCTACCTGCCACCTCCTCACTCTAACCACTAGGCTACCTGCCACCTCTACACTAGGCTACCTGCCTCCTCTACACTCTAACCACTAGGCTACCTGCCACCTCTACACTCTAACCACTAGGCTACCTGCCACCTCTACACTCTAACCACTAGGCTACCTGCCACCTCTACACTAGGCTACCTGCCACCTCTACACTCTAACCACTAGGCTACCTGCCGCCTCTACACTCTAACCACTAGGCTACCTGCCGCCTCTACACTCTAACCACTAGGATACCTGCCGCCTCTACACTCTAACCACTAGGCTACCTGCCGCCTCTACACTCTAACCACTAGGCTACCTGCCGCCTCTACACTCTAACCACTAGGCTACCTGCCGCCTCTACACTCTAACCACTAGGCTACCTGCCGCCTCTACACTCTAACCACTAGGCTACCTGCCGCCTCTACACTCTAACCACTAGGCTACCTGCCGCCTCTACACTCTAACCACTAGGCTACCTGCCTCCTCTACACTCTAACCACTAGGCTACCTGCCGCCTCTACACTCTAACCACTAGGCTACCTGCCGCCTCTACACTCTAACCACTAGGCTACCTGCCGCCTCTACACTCTAACCACTAGGCTACCTGCCGCCTCTACACTCTAACCACTAGGCTACCTGCCGCCTCTACACTCTAACCACTAGGCTACCTGCCGCCTCTACACTCTAACCACTAGGCTACCTGCCGCCTCTACACTCTAACCACTAGGCTACCTGCCGCCTCTACACTCTAACCACTAGGCTACCTGCCGCCTCTACACTCTAACCACTAGGCTACCTGCCGCCTCTACACTCTAACCACTAGGCTACCTGCCGCCTCTACACTCTAACCACTAGGCTACCTGCCGCCTCTACACTCTAACCACTAGGCTACCTGCCGCCTCTACACTCTAACCACTAGGCTACCTGCCGCCTCTACACTCTAACCACTAGGCTACCTGCCGCCTCTACACTAGGCTACCTGCCACCTCTACACTAGGCTACCTGCCACCTCTACACTAGGCTACCTGCCACCTCTACACTAGGCTACCTGCCACCTCTACACTAGGCTACCTGCCACCTCTACACTAGGCTACCTGCCACCTCTACACTAGGCTACCTGCCACCTCTACACTAGGCTACCTGCCACCTCTACACTAGGCTACCTGCCACCTCTACACTAGGCTACCTGCCACCTCTACACTCTAACCACTAGGCTACCTGCCACCTCTACACTCTAACCACTAGGCTACCTGCCACCTCTACACAAGGCTACCTGCCACCTCTACACTAGGCTACCTGCCACCTCTACACTCTAACCACTAGGCTACCTGCCACCTCTACACTCTAACCACTAGGCTACCTGCCACCTCTACACTAGGCTACCTGCCACCTCTACACTCTAACCACTAGGCTACCTGCCACCTCTACACTCTAACCACTAGGCTACCTGCCACCTCTACAATCTAACCACTAGGCTACCTGCCACCTCTACACTCTAACCACTAGGCTACCTGCCACCTCTACACTCTAACCACTAGGCTACCTGCCACCTCTACAGTCTAACCACTAGGCTACCTGCCACCTCTACACTAGGCTACCTGCCACCTCTACACTCTAACCACTAGGCTACCTGCCACCTCTACACTCTAACCACTAGGCTACCTGCCACCTCTACACTAGGCTACCTGCCACCTCTACACTAGGCTACCTGCCACCTCTACACTCTAACCACTAGGCTACCTGCCACCTCTACACTCTAACCACTAGACTACCTGCCACCTCTACACTAGGCTACCTGCCACCTCTACACTCTAACCACTAGGCTACCTGCCACCTCTACACTCTAACCACTAGACTACCTGCCACCTCTACACTAGGCTACCTGCCACCTCTACACTCTAACCACTAGGCTACCTGCCACCTCTACACTCTAACCACTAGGCTACCTGCCACCTCTACACTCTAACCACTAGGCTACCTGCCACCTCTACACTCTAACCACTAGGCTACCTGCCACCTCTACACTCTAACCACTAGGCTACCTGCCACCTCTACACTCTAACCACTAGGCTACCTGCCACCTCTACACTCTAACCACTAGGCTACCTGCCACCTCTACACTAGGCTACCTGCCACCTCTACACTAGGCTACCTGCCACCTCTACACTAGGCTACCTGCCACCTCTACACTAGGCTACCTGCCACCTCTACACTAGGCTACCTGCCACCTCTACACTCTAACCACTAGGCTACCTGCCACCTCTACACTCTAACCACTAGGCTACCTGCCACCTCTACACAAGGCTACCTGCCACCTCTACACTAGGCTACCTGCCACCTCTACACTCTAACCACTAGGCTACCTGCCACCTCTACACTCTAACCACTAGGCTACCTGCCACCTCTACACTCTAACCACTAGGCTACCTGCCACCTCTACACTCTAACCACTAGGCTACCTGCCACCTCTACACTAGGCTACCTGCCACCTCTACACTAGGCTACCTGCCACCTCTACACTAGGCTACCTGCCACCTCTACACTAGGCTACCTGCCACCTCTACACTAGGCTACCTGCCACCTCTACACTAGGCTACCTGCCACCTCTACACTAGGCTACCTGCCACCTCTACACTCTAACCACTAGGCTACCTGCCACCTCTACACTCTAACCACTAGGCTACCTGCCACCTCTACACAAGGCTACCTGCCACCTCTACACTAGGCTACCTGCCACCTCTACACTAGGCTACCTGCCACCTCTACACTCTAACCACTAGGCTACCTGCCACCTCTACACTCTAACCACTAGGCTACCTGCCACCTCTACACTAGGCTACCTGCCACCTCTACACTCTAACCACTAGGCTACCTGCCACCTCTACACTCTAACCACTAGGCTACCTGCCACCTCTACACTCTAACCACTAGGCTACCTGCCACCTCTACACTCTAACCACTAGGCTACCTGCCACCTCTACACTCTAACCACTAGGCTACCTGCCACCTCTACACTCTAACCACTAGGCTACCTGCCACCTCTACACTAGGCTACCTGCCACCTCTACACTAGGCTACCTGCCACCTCTACACTCTAACCACTAGGCTACCTGCCACCTCTACACTCTAACCACTAGGCTACCTGCCACCTCTACACTAGGCTACCTGCCACCTCTACACTAGGCTACCTGCCACCTCTACACTCTAACCACTAGGCTACCTGCCACCTCTACACTCTAACCACTAGGCTACCTGCCACCTCTACACTCTAACCACTAGACTACCTGCCACCTCTACACTAGGCTACCTGCCACCTCTACACTCTAACCACTAGGCTACCTGCCACCTCTACACTCTAACCACTAGACTACCTGCCACCTCTACACTAGGCTACCTGCCACCTCTACACTCTAACCACTAGGCTACCTGCCACCTCTACACTCTAACCACTAGGCTACCTGCCACCTCTACACTCTAACCACTAGGCTACCTGCCACCTCTACACTAGGCTACCTGCCACCTCTACACTAGGCTACCTGCCACCTCTACACTAGGCTACCTGCCACCTCTACACTAGGCTACCTGCCACCTCTACACTAGGCTACCTGCCACCTCTACACTCTAACCACTAGGCTACCTGCCACCTCTACACTCTAACCACTAGGCTACCTGCCACCTCTACACAAGGCTACCTGCCACCTCTACACTAGGCTACCTGCCACCTCTACACTCTAACCACTAGGCTACCTGCCACCTCTACACTCTAACCACTAGGCTACCTGCCACCTCTACACTCTAACCACTAGGCTACCTGCCACCTCTACACTCTAACCACTAGGCTACCTGCCACCTCTACACTAGGCTACCTGCCACCTCTACACTAGGCTACCTGCCACCTCTACACTAGGCTACCTGCCACCTCTACACTAGGCTACCTGCCACCTCTACACTAGGCTACCTGCCACCTCTACACTAGGCTACCTGCCACCTCTACACTCTAACCACTAGGCTACCTGCCACCTCTACACTCTAACCACTAGGCTACCTGCCACCTCTACACAAGGCTACCTGCCACCTCTACACTAGGCTACCTGCCACCTCTACACTAGGCTACCTGCCACCTCTACACTAGGCTACCTGCCACCTCTACACTCTAACCACTAGGCTACCTGCCACCTCTACACTCTAACCACTAGGCTACCTGCCACCTCTACACTCTAACCACTAGGCTACCTGCCACCTCTACACTAGGCTACCTGCCACCTCTACACTCTAACCACTAGGCTACCTGCCACCTCTACACTCTAACCACTAGGCTACCTGCCACCTCTACACTCTAACCACTAGGCTACCTGCCACCTCTACACTCTAACCACTAGGCTACCTGCCACCTCTACACTCTAACCACTAGGCTACCTGCCACCTCTACACTCTAACCACTAGGCTACCTGCCACCTCTACACTAGGCTACCTGCCACCTCTACACTAGGCTACCTGCCACCTCTACACTAGGCTACCTGCCACCTCTACACTCTAACCACTAGGCTACCTGCCACCTCTACACTCTAACCACTAGGCTACCTGCCACCTCTACACTAGGCTACCTGCCACCTCTACACTAGGCTACCTGCCACCTCTACACTCTAACCACTAGGCTACCTGCCACCTCTACACTCTAACCACTAGACTACCTGCCACCTCTACACTAGGCTACCTGCCACCTCTACACTCTAACCACTAGGCTACCTGCCACCTCTACACTCTAACCACTAGACTACCTGCCACCTCTACACTAGGCTACCTGCCACCTCTACACTCTAACCACTAGGCTACCTGCCACCTCTACACTCTAACCACTAGGCTACCTGCCACCTCTACACTCTAACCACTAGGCTACCTGCCACCTCTACACTCTAACCACTAGGCTACCTGCCACCTCTACACTCTAACCACTAGGCTACCTGCCACCTCTACACTCTAACCACTAGGCTACCTGCCACCTCTACACTCTAACCACTAGGCTACCTGCCACCTCTACACTCTAACCACTAGGCTACCTGCCACCTCTACACTAGGCTACCTGCCACCTCTACACTCTAACCACTAGGCTACCTGCCACCTCTACACTCTAACCACTAGGCTACCTGCCACCTCTACACTCTAACCACTAGGCTACCTGCCACCTCTACACTAGGCTACCTGCCACCTCTACACTAGGCTACCTGCCACCTCTACACTCTAACCACTAGGCTACCTGCCACCTCTACACTAGGCTACCTGCCACCTCTACACTCTAACCACTAGGCTACCTGCCACCTCTACACTCTAACCACTAGGCTACCTGCCACCTCTACACTCTAACCACTAGGCTACCTGCCACCTCTACACTCTAACCACTAGGCTACCTGCCACCTCTACACTCTAACCACTAGGCTACCTGCCACCTCTACACTCTAACCACTAGGCTACCTGCCACCTCTACACTCTAACAACTAGGCTACCTGCCACCTCTACACTCTAACCACTAGGCTACCTGCCACCTCTACACTCTAACCACTAGGCTACCTGCCACCTCTACACTCTAACAACTAGGCTACCTGCCACCTCTACACTCTAACCACTAGGCTACCTGCCACCTCTACACTCTAACCACTAGGCTACCTGCCACCTCTACACTCTAACCACTAGGCTACCTGCCACCTCTACACTCTAACCACTAGGCTACCTGCCACCTCTACACTCTAACCACTAGGCTACCTGCCACCTCTACACTAGGCTACCTGCCACCTCTACACTCTAACCACTAGGCTACCTGCCACCTCTACACTCTAACCACTAGACTACCTGCCACCTCTACACTCTAACCACTAGGCTACCCTGCCGCCTCTACACTAGGCTACCTGCCACCTCTACACTCTAACCACTAGGCTACCCTGCCACCTCTACACTCTAACCACTAGGCTACCTGCCACCTCTACACTCTAACCACTAGGCTACCCTGCCGCCTCTACACTCTAACCACTAGGCTACCTGCCACCTCTACACTAGGCTACCTGCCACCTCTACACTCTAACCACTAGGCTACCTGCCACCTCTACACTCTAACCACTAGGCTACCCTGCCACCTCTACACTCTAACCACTAGGCTACCCTGCCACCTCTACACTCTAACCACTAGGCTACCCTGCCACCTCTACACTCTAACCACTAGGCTACCCTGCCACCTCTACACTCTAACCACTAGGCTACCTGCCACCTCTACACTCTAACTACTAGACTACCTGCCACCTCTACACTCTAACCACTAGGCTACCTGCCACCTCTACACTAGGCTACCTGCCACCTCTACACTCTAACCACTAGGCTACCTGCCACCTCTACACTCTAACCACTAGGCTACCCTGCCACCTCTACACTCTAACCACTAGGCTACCCTGCCACCTCTACACTCTAACCACTAGGCTACCTGCCACCTCTACACTCTAACCACTAGGCTACCTGCCACCTCTACACTCTAACCACTAGGCTACCTGCCACCTCTACACTCTAACCACTAGACTACCTGCCACCTCTACACTCTAACCACTAGGCTACCTGCCACCTCTACACTCTAACCACTAGACTACCTGCCACCTCTACACTCTAACCAATAGGCTACCTGCCACCTCTACACTCTAACCACTAGGCTACCTGCCACCTCTACACTCTAACAACTAGGCTACCTGCCACCTCTACACTCTAACCACTAGGCTACCTGCCACCTCTACACTCTAACCACTAGGCTACCTGCCACCTCTACACTCTAACCACTAGGCTACCTGCCACCTCTACACTCTAACCACTAGGCTACCTGCCACCTCTACACTCTAACCACTAGGCTACCTGCCACCTCTACACTCTAACCACTAGACTACCTGCCACCTCTACACTCTAACCACTAGGCTACCTGCCACCTCTACACTCTAACCACTAGACTACCTGCCACCTCTACACTCTAACCAATAGGCTACCTGCCACCTCTACACTCTAACCACTAGGCTACCTGCCACCTCTACACTCTAACAACTAGGCTACCTGCCACCTCTACACTCTAACCACTAGGCTACCTGCCACCTCTACACTCTAACCACTAGGCTACCTGCCACCTCTACACTCTAACCACTAGGCTACCTGCCACCTCTACACTCTAACCACTAGGCTACCTGCCACCTCTACACTAGGCTACCTGCCACCTCTACACTAGGCTACCTGCCACCTCTACACTCTAACCACTAGGCTACCTGCCACCTCTACACTCTAACCACTAGACTACCTGCCACCTCTACACTAGGCTACCTGCCACCTCTACACTCTAACCACTAGACTACCTGCCACCTCTACACTAGGCTACCTGCCACCTCTACACTCTAACCACTAGGCTACCTGCCACCTCTACACTCTAACCACTAGGCTACCTGCCACCTCTACACTCTAACCACTAGGCTACCTGCCACCTCTACACTCTAACCACTAGGCTACCTGCCACCTCTACACTCTAACCACTAGGCTACCTGCCACCTCTACACTCTAACCACTAGGCTACCTGCCACCTCTACACTAGGCTACCTGCCACCTCTACACTAGGCTACCTGCCACCTCTACACTAGGCTACCTGCCACCTCTACACTAGGCTACCTGCCACCTCTACACTAGGCTACCTGCCACCTCTACACTAGGCTACCTGCCACCTCTACACTCTAACCACTAGGCTACCTGCCACCTCTACACTCTAACCACTAGGCTACCTGCCACCTCTACAATCTAACCACTAGGCTACCTGCCACCTCTACACTCTAACCACTAGGCTACCTGCCACCTCTACACTCTAACCACTAGGCTACCTGCCACCTCTACACTCTAACCACTAGGCTACCTGCCACCTCTACACTAGGCTACCTGCCACCTCTACACTAGGCTACCTGCCACCTCTACACTAGGCTACCTGCCACCTCTACACTCTAACCACTAGGCTACCTGCCACCTCTACACTCTAACCACTAGACTACCTGCCACCTCTACACTAGGCTACCTGCCACCTCTACACTCTAACCACTAGGCTACCTGCCACCTCTACACTCTAACCACTAGGCTACCTGCCACCTCTACACTCTAACCACTAGGCTACCTGCCACCTCTACACTCTAACCACTAGGCTACCTGCCACCTCTACACTCTAACCACTAGGCTACCTGCCACCTCTACACTAGGCTACCTGCCACCTCTACACTCTAACCACTAGGCTACCTGCCACCTCTACACTCTAACCACTAGGCTACCTGCCACCTCTACACTCTAACCACTAGGCTACCTGCCACCTCTACACTCTAACCACTAGGCTACCTGCCACCTCTACACTAGGCTACCTGCCACCTCTACACTAGGCTACCTGCCACCTCTACACTCTAACCACTAGGCTACCTGCCACCTCTACACTAGGCTACCTGCCACCTCTACACTCTAACCACTAGGCTACCTGCCACCTCTACACTCTAACCACTAGGCTACCTGCCACCTCTACACTCTAACCACTAGGCTACCTGCCACCTCTACACTCTAACCACTAGGCTACCTGCCACCTCTACACTCTAACCACTAGGCTACCTGCCACCTCTACACTCTAACCACTAGGCTACCTGCCACCTCTACAATCTAACCACTAGGCTACCTGCCACCTCTACACTCTAACCACTAGGCTACCTGCCACCTCTACACTCTAACCACTAGGCTACCTGCCACCTCTACACTCTAACCACTAGGCTACCTGCCACCTCTACACTAGGCTACCTGCCACCTCTACACTAGGCTACCTGCCACCTCTACACTAGGCTACCTGCCACCTCTACACTAGGCTACCTGCCACCTCTACACTCTAACCACTAGGCTACCTGCCACCTCTACACTCTAACCACTAGACTACCTGCCACCTCTACACTAGGCTACCTGCCACCTCTACACTCTAACCACTAGGCTACCTGCCACCTCTACACTCTAACCACTAGGCTACCTGCCACCTCTACACTCTAACCACTAGGCTACCTGCCACCTCTACACTCTAACCACTAGGCTACCTGCCACCTCTACACTCTAACCACTAGGCTACCTGCCACCTCTACACTAGGCTACCTGCCACCTCTACACTCTAACCACTAGGCTACCTGCCACCTCTACACTCTAACCACTAGGCTACCTGCCACCTCTACACTCTAACCACTAGGCTACCTGCCACCTCTACACTCTAACCACTAGGCTACCTGCCACCTCTACACTAGGCTACCTGCCACCTCTACACTAGGCTACCTGCCACCTCTACACTCTAACCACTAGGCTACCTGCCACCTCTACACTAGGCTACCTGCCACCTCTACACTCTAACCACTAGGCTACCTGCCACCTCTACACTCTAACCACTAGGCTACCTGCCACCTCTACACTCTAACCACTAGGCTACCTGCCACCTCTACACTCTAACCACTAGGCTACCTGCCACCTCTACACTCTAACCACTAGGCTACCTGCCACCTCTACACTCTAACCACTAGGCTACCTGCCACCTCTACACTCTAACAACTAGGCTACCTGCCACCTCTACACTCTAACAACTAGGCTACCTGCCACCTCTACACTCTAACCACTAGGCTACCTGCCACCTCTACACTCTAACCACTAGGCTACCTGCCACCTCTACACTCTAACAACTAGGCTACCTGCCACCTCTACACTCTAACCACTAGGCTACCTGCCACCTCTACACTAGGCTACCTGCCACCTCTACACTCTAACCACTAGGCTACCTGCCACCTCTACACTCTAACCACTAGGCTACCTGCCACCTCTACACTCTAACCACTAGGCTACCTGCCACCTCTACACAAGGCTACCTGCCACCTCTACACTAGGCTACCTGCCACCTCTACACTCTAACCACTAGGCTACCTGCCACCTCTACACTCTAACCACTAGGCTACCTGCCACCTCTACACTAGGCTACCTGCCACCTCTACACTCTAACCACTAGGCTACCTGCCACCTCTACACTCTAACCACTAGGCTACCTGCCACCTCTACAATCTAACCACTAGGCTACCTGCCACCTCTACACTCTAACCACTAGGCTACCTGCCACCTCTACACTCTAACCACTAGGCTACCTGCCACCTCTACACTCTAACCACTAGGCTACCTGCCACCTCTACACTAGGCTACCTGCCACCTCTACACTAGGCTACCTGCCACCTCTACACTAGGCTACCTGCCACCTCTACACTCTAACCACTAGACTACCTGCCACCTCTACACTAGGCTACCTGCCACCTCTACACTCTAACCACTAGGCTACCTGCCACCTCTACACTCTAACCACTAGGCTACCTGCCACCTCTACACTCTAACCACTAGGCTACCTGCCACCTCTACACTCTAACCACTAGGCTACCTGCCACCTCTACACTCTAACCACTAGGCTACCTGCCACCTCTACACTAGGCTACCTGCCACCTCTACACTCTAACCACTAGGCTACCTGCCACCTCTACACTCTAACCACTAGGCTACCTGCCACCTCTACACTCTAACCACTAGGCTACCTGCCACCTCTACACTCTAACCACTAGGCTACCTGCCACCTCTACACTAGGCTACCTGCCACCTCTACACTAGGCTACCTGCCACCTCTACACTCTAACCACTAGGCTACCTGCCACCTCTACACTAGGCTACCTGCCACCTCTACACTCTAACCACTAGGCTACCTGCCACCTCTACACTCTAACCACTAGGCTACCTGCCACCTCTACACTCTAACCACTAGGCTACCTGCCACCTCTACACTCTAACCACTAGGCTACCTGCCACCTCTACACTCTAACCACTAGGCTACCTGCCACCTCTACACTCTAACCACTAGGCTACCTGCCACCTCTACACTCTAACAACTAGGCTACCTGCCACCTCTACACTCTAACCACTAGGCTACCTGCCACCTCTACACTCTAACCACTAGGCTACCTGCCACCTCTACACTCTAACAACTAGGCTACCTGCCACCTCTACACTCTAACCACTAGGCTACCTGCCACCTCTACACTAGGCTACCTGCCACCTCTACACTCTAACCACTAGGCTACCTGCCACCTCTACACTCTAACCACTAGGCTACCTGCCACCTCTACACTCTAACCACTAGGCTACCTGCCACCTCTACACTCTAACCACTAGGCTACCTGCCACCTCTACACTAGGCTACCTGCCACCTCTACACTCTAACCACTAGGCTACCTGCCACCTCTACACTCTAACCACTAGACTACCTGCCACCTCTACACTCTAACCACTAGGCTACCCTGCCGCCTCTACACTAGGCTACCTGCCACCTCTACACTCTAACCACTAGGCTACCCTGCCACCTCTACACTCTAACCACTAGGCTACCTGCCACCTCTACACTCTAACCACTAGGCTACCCTGCCACCTCTACACTCTAACCACTAGGCTACCCTGCCACCTCTACACTCTAACCACTAGGCTACCTGCCACCTCTACACTCTAACCACTAGGCTACCTGCCACCTCTACACTCTAACCACTAGGCTACCTGCCACCTCTACACTCTAACCACTAGACTACCTGCCACCTCTACACTCTAACCAATAGGCTACCTGCCACCTCTACACTCTAACCACTAGGCTACCTGCCACCTCTACACTCTAACAACTAGGCTACCTGCCACCTCTACACTCTAACCACTAGGCTACCTGCCACCTCTACACTCTAACCACTAGGCTACCTGCCACCTCTACACTCTAACCACTAGGCTACCTGCCACCTCTACACTCTAACCACTAGGCTACCTGCCACCTCTACACTAGGCTACCTGCCACCTCTACACTAGGCTACCTGCCACCTCTACACTCTAACCACTAGGCTACCTGCCACCTCTACACTCTAACCACTAGACTACCTGCCACCTCTACACTAGGCTACCTGCCACCTCTACACTCTAACCACTAGGCTACCTGCCACCTCTACACTCTAACCACTAGACAACCTGCCACCTCTACACTAGGCTACCTGCCACCTCTACACTCTAACCACTAGGCTACCTGCCACCTCTACACTCTAACCACTAGGCTACCTGCCACCTCTACACTCTAACCACTAGGCTACCTGCCACCTCTACACTCTAACCACTAGGCTACCTGCCACCTCTACACTAGGCTACCTGCCACCTCTACACTAGGCTACCTGCCACCTCTACACTAGGCTACATGCCACCTCTACACTAGGCTACCTGCCACCTCTACACTAGGCTACCTGCCACCTCTACACTAGGCTACCTGCCACCTCTACACTAGGCTACCTGCCACCTCTACACTCTAACCACTAGGCTACCTGCCACCTCTACACTCTAACCACTAGGCTACCTGCCACCTCTACACAAGGCTACCTGCCACCTCTACACTAGGCTACCTGCCACCTCTACACTCTAACCACTAGGCTACCTGCCACCTCTACACTCTAACCACTAGGCTACCTGCCACCTCTACACTAGGCTACCTGCCACCTCTACACTCTAACCACTAGGCTACCTGCCACCTCTACACTCTAACCACTAGGCTACCTGCCACCTCTACAATCTAACCACTAGGCTACCTGCCACCTCTACACTCTAACCACTAGGCTACCTGCCACCTCTACACTCTAACCACTAGGCTACCTGCCACCTCTACACTCTAACCACTAGGCTACCTGCCACCTCTACACTAGGCTACCTGCCACCTCTACACTAGGCTACCTGCCACCTCTACACTAGGCTACCTGCCACCTCTACACTAGGCTACCTGCCACCTCTACACTCTAACCACTAGGCTACCTGCCACCTCTACACTCTAACCACTAGACTACCTGCCACCTCTACACTAGGCTACCTGCCACCTCTACACTCTAACCACTAGGCTACCTGCCACCTCTACACTCTAACCACTAGACTACCTGCCACCTCTACACTAGGCTACCTGCCACCTCTACACTCTAACCACTAGGCTACCTGCCACCTCTACACTAGGCTACCTGCCACCTCTACACTCTAACCACT
This sequence comes from Oncorhynchus masou masou, assembly GCF_036934945.1. NCBI lineage: Eukaryota > Metazoa > Chordata > Actinopteri > Salmoniformes > Salmonidae > Oncorhynchus > Oncorhynchus masou. The sequence goes on from NC_088226.1 coordinate 71,432,781, forward strand.
AGGCTACCTGCCACCTCTACACTCTAACCACTAGGCTACCTGCCACCTCTACACTCTAACCACTAGGCTACCTGCCACCTCTACACTCTAACCACTAGGCTACCTGCCACCTCTACACTCTAACCACTAGGCTACCTGCCACCTCTACACTCTAACCACTAGGCTACCTGCCACCTCTACACTCTAACCACTAGGCTACCTGCCACCTCTACACTCTAACCACTAGGCTACCTGCCACCTCTACACTCTAACCACTAGGCTACCTGCCACCTCTACACTCTAACAACTAGGCTACCTGCCACCTCTACACTCTAACCACTAGGCTACCTGCCACCTCTACACTAGGCTACCTGCCACCTCTACACTCTAACCACTAGGCTACCTGCCACCTCTACACTCTAACCACTAGGCTACCTGCCACCTCTACACTCTAACCACTAGGCTACCTGCCACCTCTACACTCTAACCACTAGGCTACCTGCCACCTCTACACTAGGCTACCTGCCACCTCTACACTCTAACCACTAGGCTACCTGCCACCTCTACACTCTAACCACTAGACTACCTGCCACCTCTACACTCTAACCACTAGGCTACCCTGCCGCCTCTACACTAGGCTACCTGCCACCTCTACACTCTAACCACTAGGCTACCCTGCCACCTCTACACTCTAACCACTAGGCTACCTGCCACCTCTACACTAGGCTACCTGCCACCTCTACACTCTAACCACTAGGCTACCTGCCACCTCTACACTCTAACCACTAGACTACCTGCCACCTCTACACTCTAACCACTAGGCTACCCTGCCGCCTCTACACTAGGCTACCTGCCACCTCTACACTCTAACCACTAGGCTACCCTGCCGCCTCTACACTCTAACCACTAGGCTACCTGCCACCTCTACACTAGGCTACCTGCCACCTCTACACTCTAACCACTAGGCTACCTGCCACCTCTACACTCTAACCACTAGGCTACCCTGCCACCTCTACACTCTAACCACTAGGCTACCCTGCCACCTCTACACTCTAACCACTAGGCTACCCTGCCACCTCTACACTCTAACCACTAGGCTACCTGCCACCTCTACACTCTAACTACTAGACTACCTGCCACCTCTACACTCTAACCACTAGGCTACCTGCCACCTCTACACTAGGCTACCTGCCACCTCTACACTCTAACCACTAGGCTACCTGCCACCTCTACACTCTAACCACTAGGCTACCCTGCCACCTCTACACTCTAACCACTAGGCTACCCTGCCACCTCTACACTCTAACCACTAGGCTACCTGCCACCTCTACACTCTAACCACTAGGCTACCTGCCACCTCTACACTCTAACCACTAGGCTACCTGCCACCTCTACACTCTAACCACTAGACTACCTGCCACCTCTACACTCTAACCACTAGGCTACCTGCCACCTCTACACTCTAACCACTAGACTACCTGCCACCTCTACACTCTAACCAATAGGCTACCTGCCACCTCTACACTCTAACCACTAGGCTACCTGCCACCTCTACACTCTAACAACTAGGCTACCTGCCACCTCTACACTCTAACCACTAGGCTACCTGCCACCTCTACACTCTAACCACTAGGCTACCTGCCACCTCTACACTCTAACCACTAGGCTACCTGCCACCTCTACACTAGGCTACCTGCCACCTCTACACTAGGCTACCTGCCACCTCTACACTCTAACCACTAGGCTACCTGCCACCTCTACACTCTAACCACTAGGCTACCTGCCACCTCTACACTCTAACCACTAGGCTACCTCCCACCTCTACACTCTAACCACTAGGCTACCTGCCACCTCTACACTCTAACCACTAGGCTACCTGCCACCTCTACACTCTAACCACTAGGCTACCTGCCACCTCTACACTCTAACCACTAGACTACCTGCCACCTCTACACTAGGCTACCTGCCACCTCTACACTCTAACCACTAGGCTACCTGCCACCTCTACACTCTAACCACTAGGCTACCTGCCACCTCTACACTAGGCTACCTGCCACCTCTACACTAGGCTACCTGCCACCTCTACACTCTAACCACTAGGCTACCTGCCACCTCTACACTCTAACCACTAGACTACCTGCCACCTCTACACTAGGCTACCTGCCACCTCTACACTCTAACCACTAGGCTACCTGCCACCTCTACACTCTAACCACTAGACTACCTGCCACCTCTACACTAGGCTACCTGCCACCTCTACACTCTAACCACTAGGCTACCTGCCACCTCTACACTCTAACCACTAGGCTACCTGCCACCTCTACACTCTAACCACTAGGCTACCTGCCACCTCTACACTCTAACCACTAGGCTACCTGCCACCTCTACACTCTAACCACTAGGCTACCTGCCACCTCTACACTCTAACCACTAGGCTACCTGCCACCTCTACACTCTAACCACTAGGCTACCTGCCACCTCTACACTCTAACCACTAGGCTACCTGCCACCTCTACACTAGGCTACCTGCCACCTCTACACTCTAACCACTAGGCTACCTGCCACCTCTACACTCTAACCACTAGGCTACCTGCCACCTCTACACTCTAACCACTGGGCTACCTGCCACCTCTACACTCTAACCACTGGGCTACCTGCCACCTCTACACTCTAACCACTAGGCTACCTGCCACCTCTACACTAGGCTACCTGCCACCTCTACACTAGGCTACCTGCCACCTCTACACTCTAACCACTAGGCTACCTGCCACCTCTACACTAGGCTACCTGCCACCTCTACACTCTAACCACTAGGCTACCTGCCACCTCTACACTCTAACCACTAGGCTACCTGCCACCTCTACACTCTAACCACTAGGCTACCTGCCACCTCTACACTCTAACCACTAGGCTACCTGCCACCTCTACACTCTAACCACTAGGCTACCTGCCACCTCTACACTCTAACCACTAGGCTACCTGCCACCTCTACACTAGGCTACCTGCCACCTCTACACTCTAACCACTAGGCTACCTGCCACCTCTACACTCTAACCACTAGGCTACCTGCCACCTCTACACTCTAACCACTAGGCTACCTGCCACCTCTACACTCTAACCACTAGGCTACCTGCCACCTCTACACTCTAACCACTAGGCTACCTGCCACCTCTACACTCTAACCACTAGGCTACCTGCCACCTCTACACTCTAACCACTAGGCTACCTGCCACCTCTACACTCTAACCACTAGGCTACCTGCCACCTCTACACTCTAACCACTAGGCTACCTGCCACCTCTACACTCTAACCACTAGGCTACCTGCCACCTCTACACTCTAACCACTAGGCTACCTGCCACCTCTACACTCTAACCACTAGGCTACCTGCCACCTCTACACTCTAACAACTAGGCTACCTGCCACCTCTACACTCTAACCACTAGGCTACCTGCCACCTCTACACTAGGCTACCTGCCACCTCTACACTCTAACCACTAGGCTACCTGCCACCTCTACACTCTAACCACTAGGCTACCTGCCACCTCTACACTCTAACCACTAGGCTACCTGCCACCTCTACACTCTAACCACTAGGCTACCTGCCACCTCTACACTAGGCTACCTGCCACCTCTACACTCTAACCACTAGGCTACCTGCCACCTCTACACTCTAACCACTAGACTACCTGCCACCTCTACACTCTAACCACTAGGCTACCCTGCCGCCTCTACACTCTAACCACTAGGCTACCTGCCACCTCTACACTAGGCTACCTGCCACCTCTACACTCTAACCACTAGGCTACCTGCCACCTCTACACTCTAACCACTAGGCTACCCTGCCACCTCTACACTCTAACCACTAGGCTACCCTGCCACCTCTACACTCTAACCACTAGACTACCTGCCACCTCGACACTCTAACCACTAGGCTACCTGCCCCCTCTACACTCTAACCACTAGGCTACCTGCCACCTCTACACTCTAACCACTAGGCTACCTACCACCCCTACACTCTAACCACTAGACTACCTGCCACCTCTACACTCTAACCACTAGACTACCTGCCACCTCGACACTCTAACCACTAGGCTACCTGCCACCTCGACACTCTAACCACTAGGCTACCTGCCACCTCGACACTCTAACCACTAGGCTACCTGCCACCTCGACACTCTAACCACTAGACTACCTGCCACCTCTACACTCTAACCACTAGACTACCTGCCACCTCTACACTAGGCTACCTGCCACCTCTACACTCTAACCACTAGGCTACCTGCCACCTCTACACTCTAACCACTAGGCTACCTGCCACCTCTACACTCTAACCACTAGGCTACCTGCCACCTCTACACTAGGCTACCTGCCACCTCTACACTCTAACCACTAGGCTACCTGCCACCTCTACACTCTAACCACTAGGCTACCCTGCCACCTCTACACTCTAACCACTAGGCTACCCTGCCACCTCTACACTCTAACCACTAGGCTACCTGCCACCTCTACACTCTAACCACTAGGCTACCTGCCACCTCTACACTCTAACCACTAGGCTACCTGCCACCTCTACACTCTAACCACTAGACTACCTGCCACCTCTACACTCTAACCACTAGGCTACCTGCCACCTCTACACTCTAACCACTAGGCTACCTGCCACCTCTACACTCTAACCAATAGGCTACCTGCCACCTCTACACTCTAACCACTAGGCTACCTGCCACCTCTACACTCTAACAACTAGGCTACCTGCCACCTCTACACTCTAACCACTAGGCTACCTGCCACCTCTACACTCTAACCACTAGGCTACCTGCCACCTCTACACTCTAACCACTAGGCTACCTGCCACCTCTACACTCTAACCACTAGGCTACCTGCCACCTCTACACTAGGCTACCTGCCACCTCTACACTCTAACCACTAGACTACCTGCCACCTCTACACTCTAACCACTAGGCTACCTGCCACCTCTACACTCTAAGCACTAGGCTACCTGCCACCTCTACACTCTAAGCACTAGGCTACCTGCCACCTCTACACTCTAACCACTAGGCTACCTGCCACCTCTACACTCTAACCACTAGGCTACCTGCCACCTCTACACTCTAACCACTAGGCTACCTGCCACCTCGACACTCTAACCACTAGGCTACCTGCCACCTCTACACTCTAACCACTAGGCTACCTGCCACTTCTACACTCTAACCACTAGGCTACCTGCCACCTCTACACTCTAACCACTAGGCTCCCTGCCGCCTCTACACTCTAACCACTAGGCTCCCTGCCGCCTCTACACTCTAACCACTAGGCTACCTGCCACCTCTACACTCTAACCACTAGGCTACCTGCCACCTCTACACTAGGCTACCTGCCACCTCTACACTCTAACCACTAGACTACCTGCCACCTCTACACTCTAACCACTAGGCTACCTGCCACCTCTACACTAGGCTACCTGCCACCTCTACACTAGGCTACCTGCCACCTCTACACTCTAACCACTAGACTACCTGCCACCTCTACACTCTAACCACTAGGCTACCTGCCACCTCTACACTCTAAGCACTAGGCTACCTGCCACCTCTACACTAGGCTACCTGCCACCTCTACACTCTAACCACTAGACTACCTGCCACCTCTACACTCTAAGCACTAGGCTACCTGCCACCTCTACACTCTAAGCACTAGGCTACCTGCCACCTCTACACTCTAACCACTAGGCTACCTGCCACCTCTACACTCTAACCACTAGGCTACCTGCCTCCTCGACACTCTAACCACTAGGCTACCTGCCACCTCTACACTAGGCTACCTGCCACCTCTACACTCTAACCACTAGGCTACCTGCCACCTCTACACTCTAACCACTAGGCTACCTGCCCCCTCTACACTCTAACCACTAGGCTACCTGCCCCCTCTACACTCTAACCACTAGGCTACCTGCCACCTCTACACTCTAACCACTAGGCTACCTGCCCCCTCTACACTCTAACCACTAGGCTACCTGCCGCCTCGACACTCTAACCACTAGGCTACCTGCCGCCTCTACACTCTAACCACTAGGCTACCTGCCGCCCCTACACTCTAACCACTAGGCTACCTGCCGCCCCTACACTCTAACCACTAGGCTACCTGCCGCCCCTACACTCTAACCACTAGACTACCTGCCGCCTCTACACTCTAACCACTAGACTACCTGCCACCTCGACACTCTAACCACTAGGCTACCTGCCACCTCTACACTCTAACCACTAGGCTACCTGCCACCTCTACACTCTAACCACTAGGCTACCTGCCTCCTCTACACTCTAACCACTAGGCTACCTGCCACCTCTACACTCTAACCACTAGGCTACCTGCCACCTCTACACTCTAACCACTAGGCTACCTGCCACCTCTACACTCTAACCACTAGGCTACCTGCCACCTCTACACTCTAACCACTAGGCTACCTGCCTCCTCTACACTCTAACCACTAGGCTACCTGCCACCTCTACACTCTAACCACTAGGCTACCTGCCACCTCTACACTCTAACCACTAGGCTACCTGCCACCTCTACACTCTAACCACTAGGCTACCTGCCTCCTCTACACTCTAACCACTAGGCTACCCTGCCACCTCAACACTCTAACCACTAGGCTACCTGCCTCCTCTACACCCTAACCACTAGACTACCTGCCACCCCTACACTCTAAACACTAGGCTACCTGCCTCCTCTACACTCTAACCACTAGGCTACCTGCCACCTCGACACTCTAACCACTAGACTACCTGCCACCTCTACACTCTAACCACTAGACTACCTGCCACATCTACACTCTAACCACTAGGCTACCTGCCTCCTCTACACTCTAACCACTAGGCTACCCTGCCACCTCTACACTCTAACCACTAGGCTACCTGCCACCTCTACACTCTAACCACTAGGCTCCCTGCCGCCTCTACACTCTAACCACTAGGCTACCTGCCACCTCTACACTCTAACCACTAGGCTACCTGCCACCTCTACACTAGGCTACCTGCCACCTCTACACTCTAACCACTAGGCTACCTGCCACCTCTACACTCTAACCACTAGGCTACCTGCCACCTCTACACTCTAACCACTAGGCTACCTGCCACCTCTACACTCTAACCACTAGGCTACCTGCCTCCTCGACACTCTAACCACTAGGCTACCTGCCACCTCTACACTAGGCTACCTGCCACCTCTACACTAGGCTACCTGCCACCTCTACACTCTAACCACTAGACTACCTGCCACCTCTACACTCTAACCACTAGACTACCTGCCACCTCGACACTCTAACCACTAGGCTACCTGCCCCCTCTACACTCTAACCACTAGGCTACCTGCCACCTCTACACTCTAACCACTAGGCTACCTACCACCTCTACACTCTAACCACTAGACTACCTGCCACCTCGACACTCTAACCACTAGGCTACCTGCCCCCTCTACACTCTAACCACTAGGCTACCTGCCACCTCTACACTCTAACCACTAGGCTACCTACCACCCCTACACTCTAACCACTAGACTACCTGCCACCTCTACACTCTAACCACTAGACTACCTGCCACCTCGACACTCTAACCACTAGGCTACCTGCCACCTCGACACTCTAACCACTAGGCTACCTGCCACCTCGACACTCTAACCACTAGGCTACCTGCCACCTCGACACTCTAACCACTAGGCTACCTGCCGCCTCGACACTCTAACCACTAGACTACCTGCCACCTCTACACTCTAACCACTAGACTACCTGCCACCTCTACACTCTAACCACTAGACTACCTGCCACCTCTACACTAGGCTACCTGCCACCTCTACACTCGAACCACTAGGCTACCTGCCACCTCTACACTCTAACCACTAGGCTACCTGCCACCTCTACACTCTAACCACTAGGCTACCTGCCACCTCTACACTCTAACCACTAGGCTACCTGCCACCTCTACACTCTAACCACTAGGCTACCTACCACCTCTACACTCTAACCACTAGGCTACCTGCCCCCTCTACACTCTAACCACTAGGCTACCTGCCCCCTCTACACTCTAACCACTAGGCTACCTGCCGCCTCTACACTCTAACCACTAGGCTACCTGCCGCCTCGACACTCTAACCACTAGGCTACCTGCCACCTCTACACTCTAACCACTAGGCTACCTGCCACCTCTACACTCTAACCACTAGGCTACCTGCCACCTCTACACTCTAACCACTAGGCTACCTGCCACCTCTACACTCTAACCACTAGGCTACCTGCCACCTCTACACTCTAACCACTAGGCTACCTGCCACCTCTACACTCTAACCACTAGGCTACCTGCCACCTCTACACTCTAACTACTAGGCTACCTGCCACCTCTACACTCTAACCACTAGGCTACCTGCCACCTCTACACTCTAACCACTAGGCTACCTGCCACCTCTACACTCTAACCACTAGGCTACCTGCCTCCTCGACACTCTAACCACTAGGCTACCTGCCACCTCTACACTAGGCTACCTGCCACCTCTACACTAGGCTACCTGCCACCTCTACACTAGGCTACCTGCCACCTCTACACTAGGCTACCTGCCACCTCTACACTCTAACCACTAGACTACCTGCCACCTCTACACTCTAACCACTAGACTACCTGCCACCTCGACACTCTAACCACTAGGCTACCTGCCCCCTCTACACTCTAACCACTAGGCTACCTGCCACCTCTACACTCTAACCACTAGGCTACCTACCACCTCTACACTCTAACCACTAGGCTACCTGCCACCTCTACACTCTAACCACTAGACTACCTGCCACCTCGACACTCTAACCACTAGGCTACCTGCCCCCTCTACACTCTAACCACTAGGCTACCTGCCACCTCTACACTCTAACCACTAGGCTACCTGCCACCTCTACACTAGGCTACCTGCCACCTCTACACTCTAACCACTAGGCTACCTGCCACCTCTACACTCTAACCACTAGGCTACCTGCCACCTCTACACTCTAACCACTAGGCTACCTGCCACCTCTACACTCTAACCACTAGGCTACCTGCCACCTCTACACTCTAACCACTAGGCTACCTGCCTCCTCGACACTCTAACCACTAGGCTACCTGCCACCTCTACACTAGGCTACCTGCCACCTCTACACTAGGCTACCTGCCACCTCTACACTCTAACCACTAGACTACCTGCCACCTCTACACTCTAACCACTAGACTACCTGCCACCTCGACACTCTAACCACTAGGCTACCTGCCCCCTCTACACTCTAACCACTAGGCTACCTGCCACCTCTACACTCTAACCACTAGGCTACCTACCACCTCTACACTCTAACCACTAGACTACCTGCCACCTCGACACTCTAACCACTAGGCTACCTGCCCCCTCTACACTCTAACCACTAGGCTACCTGCCACCTCTACACTCTAACCACTAGGCTACCTGCCACCTCTACACTCTAACCACTAGGCTACCTGCCACCTCTACACTCTAACCACTAGGCTACCTGCCTCCTCGACACTCTAACCACTAGGCTACCTGCCACCTCTACACTAGGCTACCTGCCACCTCTACACTAGGCTACCTGCCACCTCTACACTCTAACCACTAGACTACCTGCCACCTCTACACTCTAACCACTAGACTACCTGCCACCTCGACACTATAACCACTAGGCTACCTGCCCCCTCTACACTCTAACCACTAGGCTACCTGCCACCTCTACACTCTAACCACTAGGCTACCTACCACCTCTACACTCTAACCACTAGACTACCTGCCACCTCGACACTCTAACCACTAGGCTACCTGCCCCCTCTACACTCTAACCACTAGGCTACCTGCCACCTCTACACTCTAACCACTAGGCTACCTACCACCCCTACACTCTAACCACTAGACTACCTGCCACCTCTACACTCTAACCACTAGACTACCTGCCACCTCGACACTCTAACCACTAGGCTACCTGCCACCTCGACACTCTAACCACTAGGCTACCTGCCACCTCGACACTCTAACCACTAGGCTACCTGCCGCCTCGACACTCTAACCACTAGGCTACCTGCCGCCTCTACACTCTAACCACTAGGCTACCTGCCACCTCGACACTCTAACCACTAGACTACCTGCCACCTCTACACTCTAACCACTAGACTACCTGCCACCTCTACACTAGGCTACCTGCCACCTCTACACTCTAACCACTAGGCTACCTGCCACCTCTACACTCTAACCACTAGGCTACCTGCCACCTCTACACTCTAACCACTAGGCTACCTGCCACCTCTACACTCTAACCACTAGGCTACCTACCACCTCTACACTCTAACCACTAGGCTACCTGCCCCCTCTACACTCTAACCACTAGGCTACCTGCCCCCTCTACACTCTAACCACTAGGCTACCTGCCACCTCTACACTCTAACCACTAGGCTACCTGCCGCCTCGACACTCTAACCACTAGGCTACCTGCCACCTCTACACTCTAACCACTAGGCTACCTGCCACCTCTACACTCTAACCACTAGGCTACCTGCCACCTCTACACTCTAACCACTAGGCTACCTGCCACCTCTACACTCTAACCACTAGACTACCTGCCACCTCGACACTCTAACCACTAGGCTACCTGCCACCTCTACACTCTAACCACTAGGCTACCTGCCACCTCTACACTCTAACCACTAGGCTACTTGCCACCTCTACACTCTAACCACTAGGCTACCTACCACCTCTACACTCTAACCACTAGGCTACCTGCCCCCTCTACACTCTAACCACTAGACTACCTGCCACCTCTACACTCTAACCACTAGACTACCTGCCACCTCTACACTCTAACCACTAGACTACCTGCCTCCTCTACACTCTAACCACTAGACTACCTGCCACCTCTACACTCTAACCACTAGGCTACCTGCCACCTCTACACTCTAACCACTAGGCTACCTGCCGCCTCTACACTCTAACCACTAGGCTACCTGCCGCCTCTACACTCTAACCACTAGGCTACCTGCCGCCTCGACACTCTAACCACTAGGCTACCTGCCGCCTCGACACTCTAACCACTAGGCTACCTGCCACCTCTACACTCTAACCACTAGGCTACCTGCCACCTCTACACTCTAACCACTAGACTACCTGCCACCTCTACACTCTAACCACTAGGCTACCTGCCACCTCTACACTCTAACCACTAGGCTACCTGCCTCCTCTACACTCTAACCACTAGGCTACCTGCCTCCTCTACACTCTAACCACTAGGCTACCTACCTCCTCTACACTCTAACCACTAGACTACCTGCCACCTCTACACTCTAACCACTAGGCTACCTGCCACCTCTACACTCTAACCACTAGGCTACCTGCCACCTCTACACTCTAACCACTAGGCTACCTGCCACCTCGACAACACACTCCTGAAGGTAGGAGAGAGCTACCATAGCACTCGATATAGTACCTGAGTTAACAGCTTTGTCATGAACCATCTCGTGGAGGTAAGTGTTCTTGTCTTTGATGTTCCTCAGGTCCCATAGCTTCACCGTGTGGTCGACGGACGCTGTCGCCATTAACCAATCGCAGCGAGGGTTGAATTCAGCATGGGTCACTTTGGCTTTGTGCAGCTTCCCGTTGAAGACCTGTGTGTGGGGGGGGGGGTGTTGCAGATAGTTTAACAGCATCTTCGAGAACCACGTCAGGAAATGACATCATTGGAACTGTCAGGAAATGACATCATTGGAACTGTCAAAAACCGTGTCTGACGCGGTCATGCATTTTTATAAGGAAGAATATTATTAGAATTGTCTTATTCTCAGAACATGAAAACACAACAAAATATAGAACATTAGCTATAGTGAAAACTACAGTAGAAATATACAGTACTGTAGCAATAGTGAAAACTACAGTAGAAATATACAGTACTGTAGCTATAGTGTAAACTACAGTAGAAATATACAGTACTGTAGCTATAGTGTAAACTACAGTAGAAATATACAGTACTGTAGCTATAGTGTAAACTACAGTAGAAATATACAGTACTGTAGCTATGTAAACTACAGTAAAAATATACAGTAGAAATAAACTACAGTAGAAATATACAGTACTGTAGCTATAGTGTAAACTACAGTAGAAATATACAGTACTGTAGCTATAGTGTAAACTACAGTAGAAATATACAGTACTGTAGCTATAGTGTAAACTACAGTAGAAATATACAGTACTGTAGCTATAGTGTAAACTACAGTAGAAATATACAGTACTGTAGCTATAGTGTAAACTACAGTAGAAATATACAGTACTGTAGCTATAGTGTAAACTACAGTAGAAATATACAGTACTGTAGCTATAGTGTAAACTACAGTATAAATATACAGTACTGTAGCTATAGTGTAAACTACAGTAGAAATATATAGTACTGTAGCTATAGTGTAAACTACAGTAGAAATATACAATACTGTAGCTATAGTGTAAACTACAGTAAAAATATACGATATAGTACTGTAGCTATAGTGTAAACTACAGTAGAAATACTATATAGTACTGTAGCTATAGTGTAAACTACAGTAGAAATATACAGTACTGTAGCTATAGTGTAAACTACAGTAAAAATATACGATATAGTACTGTAGCTATAGTGTAAACTACAGTAGAAATATACTATATAGTACTGTAGCCATAGTGTAAACTACAGTAGAAATATACTATAGTACTGTAGCTATAGTGTAAACTACAGTAGAAATATACTGTAGTACTGTAGCTATAGTGTAAACTACAGTAGAAATATACTGTAGTACTGTAGCTATAGTGTAAACTACAGTAGAAATATACTGTAGTACTGTAGCTATAGTGTAAACTACAGTAGAAATATACAGTACTGTAGCTATAGTGTAAACTACAGTAGAAATATACAGTACTGTAGCTATAGTGTAAACTACAGTAGAAATATACTGTAGTACTGTAGCTATAGTGTAAACTACAGTACAAATATACGATATAGTACTGTAGCTATAGTGAAAACTACAGTAGAAATATACGATATAGTACTGTAGCTATAGTGTAAACTACAGTAGAAATATACTATATAGTACTGTAGCTATAGTGTAAACTACAGTAGAAATATACTGTAGTACTGTAGCTATAGTGTAAACTACAGTAGAAATATACTATATAGTACTGTAGCTATAGTGTAAACTACAGTAGAAATATACAGTACTGTAGCTATAGTGAAAACTACAGTAGAAATATACAGTACTGTAGCTATAGTGAAAACTACAGTAGAAATATACAATATAGTACTGTAGCTATAGTGTAAACTACAGTAGAAATATACTGTAGTACTGTAGCTATAGTGTAAACTACAGTAGAAATATACGATATAGTACTGTAGCTATAGTGAAAACTACAGTAGAAATATACAGTACTGTAGCTATAGTGTAAACTACAGTAGAAATATACAGTACTGTAGCTATAGTGTAAACTACAGTAGAAATATACAGTACTGTAGCTATAGTGTAAACTACAGTAGAAATATACAGTACTGTAGCTATAGTGTAAACTACAGTAGAAATATACAGTACTGTAGCTATAGTGAAAACTACAGTAGAAATATACAGTACTGTAGCTATAGTGAAAACTACAGTAGAAATATACAGTACTGTAGCTATAGTGAAAACTACAGTAGAAATATACGATATAGTACTGTAGCTATAGTGAAAACTACAGTAGAAATATACGATATAGTACTGTAGCTATAGTGAAAACTACAGTAGAAATATACAGTACTGTAGCTATAGTGTAAACTACAGTAGAAATATACTGTAGTACTGTAGCTATAGTGTAAACTACAGTAGAAATATACGATATAGTACTGTAGCTATAGTGAAAACTACAGTAGAAATATACTGTAGTACTGTAGCTATAGTGTAAACTACAGTAGAAATATACAATATAGTACTGTAGCTATAGTGTAAACTACAGTAGAAATATACAGTACTGTAGCTATAGTGTAAACTACAGTAGAATATACTATATAGTACTGTAGCTATAGTGAAAACTACAGTAGAAATATACAGTACTGTAGCTATAGTGTAAACTACAGTAGAAATATACTATATAGTACTGTAGCTATAGTGTAAACTACAGTAGAAATATACTATATAGTACTGTAGCTATAGTGTAAACTACAGTAGAAATATACTGTAGTACTGTAGCTATAGTGTAAACTACAGTAGAAATATACTGTAGTACTGTAGCTATAGTGTAAACTACAGTAGAAATATACTGTAGTACTGTAGCTATAGTGTAAACTACAGTAGAAATATACTGTAGTACTGTAGCTATAGTGTAAACTACAGTAGAAATATACAGTACTGTAGCTATAGTGTAAACTACAGTAGAAATATACAGTACTGTAGCTATAGTGTAAACTTCAGTAGAAATATACAGTACTGTAGCTATAGTGAAAACTACAGTAGAAATATACAGTACTGTAGCTATAGTGTAAACTACAGTAGAAATATACAGTACTGTAGCTATAGTGTAAACTACAGTATAAATATACAGTACCTGGTGTCCATCCATGCCCAGCAATAAGACTCGTCCAATGTTGTCTCCTGTCACCAACATCTGTCTGCTCAACGACACATCTACACAGCAGTACCACAGACTGGAACAGAGATGTAATCGCGATATAATTTCAAGTAATATCAAATGCATCACTAAATTTAAAAAATAATAATTATAATAACAATGTAAACTGCAGTATACTGTGATTATCCTCATCGATAAATTCAGCCAATACTCAACTTGTTTTTATCATACTAATCAACAGAATGTGATAGACCAGCCCGCGTCTCCTTTATCATCAGACAGACGCGACTAAGTGCACAGTGTTTTTTACCTTACATTTAAGATGACATTTGTCAAGGCGCTAAGCTTGCATTCCAAATGGTACCCTATCCCCTACATAGAACAATACTTTTGACCATAGACCTACAGCTATATACAATAGAGAGGCTCTAACAGTAGAGAGGCTACATACAGTAGAGAGGTTACATACAGTAGAGAGGCTATATACAGTAGAGAGGTTATATACAGTAGAGAGGTTATATACAGTAGAGAGGCTGTAACAGTAGAGAGGCTACATACAGTAGAGAGGATACATACAGTAGAGAGGTTATATACAGTAGAGAGGCTATATACAATAGAGAGGCTGTAACAGTAGAGAGGCTATATACAGTAGAGAGGCTCTAACAGTAGAGAGGCTATATACAGTAGAGAGGATACATACAGTAGAGAGGTTATATACAGTAGAGAGGCTATATACAGTAGAGAGGTTATATACAGTAGAGAGGTTATATACAATAGAGAGGCTCTAACAGTAGAGAGGATACATACAGTAGAGAGGTTATATACAGTAGAGAGGCTCTAACAGTAGAGAGGCTACATACAGTAGAGAGGTTATATACAGTAGAGAGGTTATATACAGTAGAGAGGCTATATACAGTAGAGAGGTTATACAGTAGAGAGGTTATATACAGTAGAGAGGTTATATACAGTAGAGAGGTTATATACAGTAGAGAGGCTATATAGAGTAGAGAGGTTATATACAGTAGAGAGGCTATATACAATAGAGAGGCTCTAACAGTAGAGAGGCTACATACAGTAGAGAGGCTATATACAGTAGAGAGGGTATATACAGTAGAGAGGCTATATACAGTAGAGAGGCTATATACAGTAGAGAGGCTACATACAGTAGAGAGGTTATATACAGTAGAGAGGCTATATACAATAGAGAGGCTGTAACAGTAGAGAGGCTACATACAGTAGAGGTTATATACAGTAGAGAGGTTATATACAGTAGAGAGGCTATATACAATAGAGAGGCTATATACAGTAGAGGTTATATACAGTAGAGAGGCTATATACAATAGAGAGGCTCTAACAGTAGAGAGGCTTAATACAGTAGAGAGGCGTAATACAGTAGAGAGGCTATATACAGTAGAGAGGCTACATACAGTAGAGAGGTTATATACAGTAGAGAGGCTATATACAGTAGAGAGGCTATATACAGTAGAGAGGCTACATACAGTAGAGAGGTTATATACAGTAGAACGGCTATATACAGTAGAACGGCTATATACAGTAGAGAGGCTATATACAGTAGAGAGGCTATATACAGTAGAGAGGCTATATACAGTAGAGAGGCTATATACAGTAGAGAGGTTATATACAGTAGAGAGGGTATATACAGTAGAGAGGATATATACAGTAGAGAGGTTATATACAGTAGAGAGGCTATATACAGTAGAGAGGTTATATACAGTAGAGAGGGTATATACAGTAGAGAGGGTATATACAGTAGAGAGGATATATACAGTAGAGAGGATATATACAGTAGAGAGGCTATATACAGTAGAGAGGTTATATACAGTAGAGAGGCTATATACAGTAGAGAGGTTATATACAGTAGAGAGGTTATATACAGTAGAGAGGCTATATACAGTAGAGAGGTTATATACGGTAGAGAGGCTATATACAGTTTTTATTTATTTAATCTTATTTTTGTATTTTTATTTCACCTTTATTTAACCAGGTAGGCTAGTTGAGAACAAGTTCTCATTTACAACTGCGACCTGGCCAAGATAAAGCATAGCAGTGTGAATAGACAACACAGAGTTACACATGGAGTAAACAATTAACAAGTCAATAACACAGTAGAAAAAAAAGGGGAGTCAATATACAATGTGTGCAAAAGGCATGAGGAGGTAGGTGAATAATTACAATATTGCAGATTCGCACTGGATTGATAAATGATCATGTACAGGTAGAGATATTGGTGTGCAAAAGAGCAGAAAAGTAAATAAATAAAAACTGTGGGGATGAGGTAGGTGAAAATGGGTGGGCTATTTACCAATAGACTATGTACAGCTGCAGCAATCGGTTAGCTGCTCAGATAGCTGATGTTTGAAGTTGGTGAGGGAGATAAAGGTCTCCAACTTCAGTGATTTTTGCAATTCTTTCCAGTCACAGGCAGCAGAGTACTGGAACGAAAGGGGGCCGAATGAGGTGTTGGCTTTAGGGATGATCAGTGAGATACACCTGCTGGAGCGCGTGCTACGGATGGGTGTTGCCATCGTGACCAGTGAACTGAGATAAGGCGGAGCTTTACCTAGCATGGCCTTGTAGACGACCTGGAGCCAGTGGGTCTTGCGACGAATATGTAGCGAGGGCCAGCCGACTAGAGCATACAAGTCGCAGTGGTGGGTAGTATAAGGTGCTTTAGTGACAAAACGGATGGCACTATGATAAACTGCATCCAGTTTGCTGAGAAGAGTGTTGGAAGCAATTTTGTAGATGACATCGCCGAAGTCGAGGATCGGTAGGATAGTCAGTTTTACTAGGGTAAGCTTGGCAGCGTGAGTGAAGGAGGCTTTGTTACGGAATAGAAAGCCGACTCTTGATTTGATTTTCGATTGGAGATGTTTGATATGGGTCTGGAAGGAGAGTTTGCAGTCTAGCCAGACACCTAGGTACTTCTAGGTGTCCACATATTCAAGGTCGGAACCATCCAGTGTGGTGATGCTAGTCGGGCAAGCGGGTGCAGGCAGCGATCGGTTGAAAAGCATGCATTTGGTTTTACTAGCGTTTAAGAGCAGTTGGAGGCCACGGAAGGAGTGTTGTATGGCATTGAAGCTCGTTTGGAGGTTAGATAGCACAGTGTCCAAGGACGGGCCGAAAGTATACAGAATGGTGTCGTCTGCGTAGAGGTGGATCAGGGAATCGCCTGCAGCAAGAGCAACATCATTGATATATACAGAGAAAAGATTCGGTCCGAGAATTGAACCCTGTGGCACCCCCATAGAGACTGCCAGAGGACCGGACAGCATGCCCTCCGATTTGACACACTGAACTCTGCCTGCAAAGTAATTGGTGAACCAGGCAAGGCAGTCATTAGAAAAACCAAGGCTACTGAGTCTGCCGATAAGAATATGGTGATTGACAGAGTCGAAAGCCTTGGTAAGGTCGATGAAGACGGCTGCACAGTACTGTCTTTTATCGATGGCAGTTATGATATCGTTGAGTACCTTGAGTGTGGCTGAGGTGCACCCGTGACCGGCTCGGAAACCAGATTGCATAGCGGAGAAGGTACGGTGGGATTTGAGATGGTCAGTGACCTGTTTGTTGACTTGGCTTTCGAAGACCTTAGATAGGCAGGGCAGGATGGATATAGGACTGTAACAGTTTGGGTCCAGGGTGTCTCCCCCTTTGAAGAGGGGGATGACTGCGGCAGCTTTCCAATCCTTGGGGATCTCAGACGATATGAAAGAGAGGTTGAACAGGCTGGTAATAGGGGTTGCGACAATGGCGGCGGATAGTTTCAGAAATAGAGGGTCCAGATTGTCAAGCCCAGCTGATTTATACGGGTCCAGGTTTTGCAGCTCTTTCAGAACATCTGCTATCTGGATTTGGGTAAAGGAGAACCTGGAGAGGCTTGGGCGAGGAGTTGCGGGGGGGCCGGAGCTGTTGGTCGAGGTTGGAGTAGCCAGGCGGGGTTGGAGCCTCTCTATTGTATACAGTAGAGAGGCTATATACAGTATAGAGGCTATATACAGTAGAGAGGTTATATACAGTAGAGAGGTTATATACAGTAGAGAGGTTATATACAGTAGAGAGGTTATATACAGTAGAGAGGTTATATACAGTAGAGAGGCTATATACAGTAGAGAGGCTACATACAGTAGAGAGGTTATATACAGTAGAGAGGTTATATACAGTAGAGAGTCTATATACAGTAGAGAGGTTATATACAGTAGAGGCTACATTATTATCTATATACAGTAGAGAGGCTACATACAGTAGAGAGGTTATATACAGTAGAGAGGTTATATACAGTAGAGAGGCTACATACAGTAGAGAGGTTATATACAGTAGAGAGGATACATTATTATCTATATACAGTAGAGAGGCTATATACAGTAGAGAGGTTATATACAGTAGAGAGGTTATATACAGTAGAGGCTATATACAGTAGAGAGGCTATATACAGTAGAGAGGCTATATACAGTAGAGAGGCTATATACAGTAGAGAGGCTACATACAGTAGAGAGGCTATATACAGTAGGGGGGCTATATACAGTAGATTCCCTATATAGGGAATAAGCATCTAAAGTAGGGCACTAAATAGGGAATAAGGGTTTAAAGTAGGGCACTAAGTAGGGAATAAGGATCTAGTTTAAAGTAGGCCATTAAATAGGGAATAGGGCTCTGGTCTAAAGTAGTGCACTATATAGGGAATAGGGCTCTGGTCTAAAGTAGTACCACCATATAGGGAATAGGGCTCTGGTCTAAAGTAGTGTACTATATAGGGAATAGGGCTCTGGTCTAAAGTAGTACCACCATATAGGGAATAGGGCTCTGGTCTAAAGTAGTGTACTATATAGGGAATAGGGCTCTGGTCTAAAGTAGTACCACCATATAGGGAATAGGGCTCTGGTCTAAAGTAGTGCACTATATAGGGAATAGGGCTCTGGTCTATAGTAGTGTACTATATAGGGAATATGGCCCTGGTTTAAAGTAGTGCACTATATAGGGAATAGGGCCCTGGTCTAAAGTAGTGTACTATATAGGGAATAGGGCTCTGGTCTATAGTAGTGTACTATATAGGAATATGGCTCTGGTCTAAAGTAATACCACTATATAGGGAATAGGGCTCTGGTCTACAGTAGTGCACTATATAGGGCCCTGGTCTAAAGCAGTGCACTATATAGGGAATAGGGCTCTGGTCTAAAGTAGTGCACTATATAGGGAATAGGGCTCTGGTCTAAAGCAGTGCACTATATAGGGAATAGGGATCTGGTCTAAAGTAGTGCACTATATAGGGCTCTGGTCTAAAGTAGTGCACTATATAGGGAATAGGGCTCTGGTCTAAAGTAGTGCACTATATAGGGAATAGGGCTCTGGTCTAAAGCAGTGCACTATATAGGGAATAGGGCTCTGGTCTAAAGTAGTGCACTATATAGGGCTCTGGTCTATAGTAGTGCACTATATAGGGAATAGGGCTCTGGTCTATAGTAGTGTACTATATAGGAATATGGCTCTGGTCTAAAGTAATACCACTATATAGGGAATAGGGCTCTGGTCTACAGTAGTGCACTATATAGGGCCCTGGTCTAAAGCAGTGCACTATATAGGGAATAGGGCTCTGGTCTAAAGTAGTGCACTATATAGGGAATAGGGCTCTGGTCTAAAGCAGTGCACTATATAGGGAATAGGGATCTGGTCTAAAGTAGTGCACTATATAGGGCTCTGGTCTAAAGTAGTGCACTATATAGGGAATAGGGCTCTGGTCTAAAGTAGTGCACTATATAGGGAATAGGGTTCTGGTCTAAAGCAGTGCACTATATAGGGAATAGGGCTCTGGTCTAAAGTAGTGCACTATATAGGGCTCTGGTCTATAGTAGTGCACTATATAGGGAATAGGGTTCTGGTCTATAGTAGTGTACAATATATAGGGAATAGGGCTCTGGTCTATAGTAGTGCACTATATAGGGAATAGGGTTCTGGTCTATAGTAGTACCACTATATAGGGAATAGGGCTCTGGTCTATAGTAGTACCACTATATAGGGAATAGGGTTCTGGTCTATAGTAGTACCACTATATAGGGAATAGGGCTCTGGTCTATAGTAGTACCACTATATAGGGAATAGGGCTCTGGTCTATAGTAGTGCACTATATAGGGAATAGGGCTCTGGTCTAAAGTAGTACCACTATATAGGGAATAGGGCTCTGGTCTATAGTAGTGACACTATATAGGGAATAGGGCTCTGGTCTATAGAAGTACCACTATATAGGGAATAGGGCTCTGGTCTATAGTAGTGCACTATATAGGGAATAGGGCTCTGGTCTAAAATCTATAGTAGTGCCACTATATAGGGAATAGGGCTCTGGTCTATAGTAGTACCACTATATAGGGAATAGGGCTCTGGTCTATAGTAGTGCACTATATAGGGAATAGGGCTCTGGTCTATAGTAGTGTACTATATAGGGAATAGGGCTCTGGTCTATAGTAGTACCACTATATAGGGAATAGGGCTCTGGTCTATAGTAGTGTACTATATAGGGAATAGGGCTCTGGTCTATAGTAGTGCACTATATAGGGAATAGGGCTCTGGTCTAAAGTAGTGCACTATATAGGGAATAGGGCTCTGGTCTATAGTAGTGTACTATATAGGGAATATGGCCCTGGTTTAAAGTAGTGCACTATATAGGGAATAGGGCTCTGGTCTATAGTAGTGCACTATATAGGGAATAGGGGCTCTGGTCTAAAGTAGTGCACTATATAGGGAATAGGGTGCCATTTCTAACGCTTTCTAAGTCTGGCCTGCATCCTCACCAGACATTGTGGTGATCGTGTCCACAGTCCTGGACTCTGGACAGAACCGTTCCTGGACCGCCCTGAAAGCTCTGCTCGGTCAGTGTACCGTCGCCGGACGCCAGGTAGACCTTGGACGGGTCCGTCAGGCTAAACGTCATCCCACCAATAAAATCCCCGGCTCCCTTCTGCATTGACGAACACAAAACAGACCAATCGGAAAACAACACAAAACAGACCAATCCCAGTGGCCGGTTGAAAAGGCGTGTTGATTGATCACACCTGGGGTCCTACAGCAACGGAAAACAACTCAATGCTTTTGTTACGGATCAAGTTCCGGCAGTTCCTTCCTGTTTCAGTCAGTTGTCCGACCAGTTGGTGTGCCTAGTGAAATCCAACCTTAGCCAATGACAGTTCTGTCCAGATAAACACGGGCCTATCAGAAGGCAGTGGTCTGTTTCGAACGACACTAGTTATATCTTGATACGGTGTTGAGAAAAAGGGCCTTGGAGACATCCCAAATGGAGCCCTGTTCCCTACATAGTGCACAACTTTAGACCAGAGCCCAATGGCACCCTATTCCCTATATAGTGCACTACTTTAGACCAGAGCCCTATTCCCTATATAGTGGTACTACTATAGACCAGAGCCCTATTCCCTATATAGTGCACTACTATAGACCAGAGCCCTATTCCCTATATTGTGCACGACTTTAGACTAGAGCCCTATTCCCTATATAGTGCACTACTATAGACCAGAGCACTATTCCCTATATAGTGCACTACTATAGACCAGAGCCCTATTCCCTATATTGTGCACGACTTTAGACTAGAGCCCTATTCCCTATATAGTGCACTACTATAGACCAGAGCACTATTCCCTATATAGTGGTACTACTATAGACCAGAGCCCTATTCCCTATATAGTGCACTAATATAGACCAGAGCCCTATTCCCTATATAGTGCACTACTTTAGACCAGAGCCCTATTCCCTATATAGTGCACTACTATAGACCAGAGCCCTATTCCCTATATTGTGCACGACTTTAGACTAGAGCCCTATTCCCTATACAGTGCACTACTATAGACCAGAGCACTATTCCCTATATAGTGCACTACTATAGACCAGAGCCCTATTCCCTATATAGTGGCACTACTATAGACCAGAGCCCTATTCCCTATATAGTGCACTACTATAGACCAGAGCCCAATTCCCTATATAGTGGTACTACTATAGACCAGAGCCCTATTCCCTATATAGTGGTACTACTATAGACCAGAGCCCTATTCCCTATATAGTGGTACTACTATAGACCAGAGCCCTATTCCCTATATAGTGCACTACTATAGACCAGAGCCCTATTCCCTATATAGTGGTACTACTATAGACCAGAGCCCTATTCCCTATATAGTGGTACTACTTTAGACCAGAGCCCTATTCCCTATATAGTGGTACTACTATAGACCAGAGCCCTATTCCCTATATAGTGGTACTACTTTAGACCAGAGCCCTATTCCCTATATAGTGGTACTACTATAGACCAGAGCCCTATTCCCTATATAGTGGTACTACTATAGACCAGAGCCCTATTCCCTATATAGTGGTACTACTATAGACCAGAGCCCTATTCCCTATATAGTGGTACTACTTTAGACCAGAGCCCTATTCCCTATATAGTGGTACTACTATAGACCAGAGCCCTATTCCCTATATAGTGGTACTACTATAGACCAGAGCCCTATTCCCTATATAGTGGTACTACTTTAGACCAGAGCCCTATTCCCTATATAGTGGTACTACTATAGACCAGAGCCCTATTCCCTATATAGTGCACTAATATAGACCAGAGCCCTATTCCCTATATAGTGGTACTACTATAGACCAGAGCCCTATTCCCTATATAGTGGTACTACTATAGACCAGAGCCCTATTCCCTATATAGTGGTACTACTTTAGACCAGAGCCCTATTCTCTATATAGTGGTACTACTATAGAACAGAGCCCTATTCCCTATATAGTGGTACTACTTTAGACCAGAGCCCTATTCCCTATATAGTGGTACTACTTTAGACCAGAGCCCTATTCCCTATATAGTGGTACTACTTTAGACCAGAGCCCTATTCCCTATATAGTGGTACTACTTTAGACCAGAGCCCTATTCCCTATATAGTGGTACTACTTTAGACCAGAGCCCTATTCCCTATATAGTGGTACTACTTTAGACCAGAGCCCTATTCCCTATATAGTGGTACTACTATAGACCAGAGCCCTATTCCCTATATAGTGGTACTACTATAGACCAGAGCGTGGTAAAGTGGTAAAGTAGTACCACTATATAGGGAATAGGGCTCTGGTCTATAGTAGTACCACTAAATAGGGAATAGGGCTCTGGTCTATAGTAGTACCACTATATAGGGAATAGGGCTCTGGTCTATAGTAGTACCACTATATAGGGAATAGGGCTCTGGTCTATAGTAGTACCACTATATAGGGAATAGGGCTCTGGTCTATATTAGTGCACTATATAGGGAATAGGGCTCTGGTCTATAGTAGTACCTGTGTGGCTCAGTCGGTAGAGCATGGCGCTTGCAACGCCAAGCGTCGTGGGTTCGATTCCGCTGGGGCCACCCATATGTAAAAGTAGTGGCCCCAGCCGACTTGTAAGTCGCTTTGGACAAAAGCGTCTGCTAAATGGGATATATTTTATTATTATTATATATTACTATATAGGGAATAGGGCTCTGGCCTATAGTAGTACCACTATATAGGGAATAGGGCTCTGGTCTAAAGTAGTGCAGTATACAGGGAATAGGGCTCTGGTCTATAGTAGTGCACTATATAGGGAATAGGGCTCTGGTCTAAAGTAGTGCACTATGTAGGGAACAGGGCTCTGGTCTATAGTAGTGTACTATATAGGGAATAGGGCTCTGGTCTATAGTAGTGTACTATATAGGGAATAGGGCTCTGGTCTATAGTAGTGCCCTATATAGGGAATAGGGCTCTGGTCTATAGTAGTGTACTATATAGGGAATAGGGCTCTGGTCTATAGTAGTGCCCTATATAGGGAATAGGGCTCTGGTCTATAGTAGTGTACTATATAGGGAATAGGGCTCTGGTGTAAGTAGTGCACTAAAATAGGGAATAAGGGTTTAAAGTAGGGCACTAAATAAGGAATAAGGGTTTAAAGTAGGGCACTAAATAGGGAATAAGGGTATAAAGTAGGGCACTAAATAAATAGAGTGCCATTTGGGACACGTTCCCGTCTCTCACTCCCATGACTCTGTGTTGGTAAACACCCTTAGAGTGGTCCCGTTGAAATCCTGCAGCGCAGTGGTTCCCCTGACAGAGGAGGTGAACAGCTGAGTGGGGTTGTATGGGTTAAACTTCAGTGCTGTAATAGAGCCTCCAGGACCAACCTGCGTAAAACACACACAGGAGTAGACACTGGTCCCAAATCACATCCTATTCCCTATTTAGTACACTACTTTTGACCAGAACCCCGGACGACAGAACCCCGGACGACAGAGACACCGGACAAAAGTAGTGCACTAAATGAGAAATGGGGTGCCATTTGGGACTCTAAAAACACAGACCAGATACTACCGGATAAGTAGACCCGATACTACCGGATAAGTAGACCCGATACTACCGGATAAGTAGACCCGATACTACCGGATAAGTAGACCCGATACTACCGGATAAGTAGACCCGATACTACCGGATAAGTAGACCCGATACTACCGGATAAGTAGACCCGATACTACCGGATAAGTAGCCCCCATACTACCGGATAAGTAGACCCGATACTACAGGATAAGTAGACCCGATACTACAGGATAAGTAGACCCGATACTACCGGATAAGTAGACCCGATACTACCGGATAAGCAGACCCGATACTACCGGATAAGCAGACCCGATACTACCGGATAAGCAGACCCGATACTACCGGATAAGCAGACCCGATACTACCGGATAAGCAGACCCGATACTACCGGATAAGTAGACCCGATACTACCGGATAAGTAGACCCGATACTACCGGATAAGTAGACCCGATACTACCGGATAAGTAGACCCGATACTACCGGATAAGTAGACCCGATACTACCGGATAAGCAGACTCCATACTACCGGATAAGCAGACCCCATACTACCGGATAAGTAGACCCGATACTATCGGATAAGTAGACCCCATACTACCGGATAAGTAGACCCCATACTATCGGATAAGCAGACCCCATACTACCGGATAAGTAGACCCCATACTACCGGATAAGTAGACCCGATACTACCGGATAAGTAGACCCGATACTATCGGATAAGTAGACCCCATACTACCGGATAAGTAGACCCCATACTACCGGATAAGTAGACCCCATACTATCGGATAAGCAGACCCCATACTACCGGATAAGTAGACCCCATACTACCGGATAAGTAGACCCGATACTACCGGTTAAGTAGACCCGATACTATCGGATAAGTAGACCCCATACTACCGGATAAGTAGGCCCGATACTACCGGATAAGCAGACCCGATACTACCGGATAAGCAGACCCGATACTACCGGATAAGCAGACCCGATACTACCGGATAAGTAGACCCGATAGTAATCGGTATGTGTCGTATATTAAGCTTACAATCAATACTGTGGGGACTCTTGAAGGAAAAATGGATTTCCAAGTCAACTGTTATTGCAAATATGATCGATTACTGTGTTTCCTAAACAGTAACACAGACAGATTTAAACTATTGATTACGGTGTTCCGATTTAAACTATTGATTACGGTGTTCCGGTTTAAACTATTGATGACGGTGTTCCGGTTTAAACTATTGATGACGGTGTTCCGGTTTAAACTATTGATTACGGTGTTCCAATATAAACTATTGATTACGGTGTTCCGGTTTAAACTATTGATTACGGTGTTCCGGTTTAAACTATTGATTACGGTGTTCAGGTTTAAACTATTGATTACGGTGTGCCGATTTAAACTATTGATTACGGTGTTCCGGTTTAAACTATTGATTAAGGTGTTCTGGTTTAAACAGATTTAAACTATTGATTACGGTGTTCCGATTTAAACTATTGATTACGGTGTTCCGGTTTAAACTATTGATTAAGGTGTTCTGGTTTAAACAGATTTAAACTATTGATTACGGTGTTCCGATTTTAAACAGATTTAAAAACTATCGTATTATTTGTGTGCATCATCCTGAACATCGAGGTAGTCAAACGAGAAAACGAATAAGCATGCACTCATTAGTAACCCATCGGCCAATGGCGTCGCTGGGTTGTAACTATGGAATCGGTGTATCAGGCATTCTCACCCCTTGTATGAAGCTGGTCTTGTTGAGCACGTTGTAGTCCCAGAGGACCACGTCTCCTCCCTTGGAGCCGACCGCCAGCGTGGTGGGGTGCGAGGGGTGCCACTCCAGACAGGTGACCCGCCGGTCAAACGGACTGGCTGTACGGTGGAGCTTATAGGAGGACAGGGAACGTACAAATGGCTCCTGGAGACACTGTGGGAGGGAAATTAGATATCGTGTACTGATGATGATTGGGGCCGGCAGGTAGTCTAGTGGTTAGAGTGTAGAGGTGGCAGGTAACCTAGTGGTTAGAGTGTAGAGGTGGCAGGTAGCCTAGTGGTTAGAGTGTAGAGGTGGCAGGTAGCCTAGTGGTTAGAGTGTAGAGGTGGCAGGTAGCCTAGTGGTTAGAGTGTAGAGGTGGCTGGTAGTCTAGTGGTTAGAGTGTAGAGGTGGCAGGTAGCCTAGTGGTTAGAGTGTAGAGGTGGTAGGTAGCCTAGTGGTTAGAGTGTAGAGGTGGCAGGTAGCCTAGTGGTTAGAGTGTAGAGGTGGTAGGTAGCCTAGTGGTTAGAGTGTAGAGGTGGTAGGTAGCCTAGTGGTTAGAGTGTAGAGGAGGCAGGTAGCCTAGTGGTTAGAGTGTAGAGGAGGCAGGTAGCCTAGTGGTTAGACTGTAGAGGAGGCAGGTAGCCTAGAGGTTAGACTGTAGAGGAGGCAGGTAGCCTAGTGGTTAGACTGTAGAGGAGGCAGGTAGCCTAGAGGTTAGAGTGTAGAGGAGGCAGGTAGCCTAGTGGTTAGAGTGTAGAGGGGGCAGGTAGCCTAGTGGTTAGAGTGTAGAGGTGGCAGGTAGCCTAGTGGTTAGAGTGTAGAGGTGGCAGGTAGCCTAGAGGTTAGAGTGTAGAGGTGGCAGGTAGCCTAGTGGTTAGAGTGTAGAGGGGGCAGGTAGCCTAGTGGTTAGAGGTTGCAGGTAGCCTAGTGGTTAGAGTGTAGAGGTGGCAGGTAGCCTAGTGGTTAGAGTGTAGAGGTGGCAGGTAGCCTAGTGGTTAGAGTGTAGAGGCGGCAGCTGTTGAGATATCTCTTTAAATATATACTATTTTACAGTTTGTTGAATATTTTACCTTATATATCATCAATTAGTAGGTACTGTTCCCTAGTCACCCTACAGACACTACTGTTCCCTAGTCACCCTACAGACACTACTGTTCTCTAGTCACCCTACAGACACTACTGTTCCCTAGTCA
Source organism: Oncorhynchus masou masou (assembly GCF_036934945.1). Lineage (NCBI taxonomy): Eukaryota > Metazoa > Chordata > Actinopteri > Salmoniformes > Salmonidae > Oncorhynchus > Oncorhynchus masou. The sequence goes on from NC_088226.1 coordinate 71,460,705, forward strand.
CCCTACAGACACTACTGTTCCCTAGTCACCCTACAGACACTACTGTTCCCTAGTCACCCTACAGACACTACTGTTCTCTAGTCACCCTACAGACACTACTGTTCTCCAGTCACCCTACAGACACTACTGTTCTCTAGTCACCCTACAGACACTACTGTTCTCCAGTCACCCTACAGACACTACTGTTCCCTAGTCACCCTACAGACACTACTGTTCCCTAGTCACCCTACAGACACTACTGTTCTCTAGTCACCCTACAGACACTACTGTTCTCTAGTCACCCTACAGACACTACTGTTCCCTAGTCACCCTACAGACACTACTGTTCCCTAGTCACCCTACAGACACTACTGTTCTCTAGTCACCCTACAGACACTACTGTTCCCTAGTCACCCTACAGACACTACTGTTCCCTAGTCACCCTACAGACACTACTGTTCCCTAGTCACCCTACAGACACTACTGTTCTCCAGTCACCCTACGGACACTACTGTTCCCTAGTCACCCTACAGACACTACTGTTCCCTAGTCACCCTACAGACACTACTGTTCCCTAGTCACCCTACAGACACTACTGTTCTCCAGTCACCCTACGGACACTACTGTTCCCTAGTCACCCTACAGACACTACTGTTCCCTAGTCACCCTACGGACACTACTGTTCCCTAGTCACCCTACGGACACTACTGTTCCCTAGTCACCCTACGGACACTACTGTTCCCTAGTCACCCTACGGACACTACTGTTCCCTAGTCACCCTACGGACACTACTGTTCCCTAGTCACCCTACGGACACTACTGTTCCCTAGTCACCCTACAGACACTACTGTTCTCCAGTCACCCTACAGACACTACTGTTCCCTAGTCACCCTAGAGACACTACTGTTCCCTAGTCACCCTACAGACACTACTGTTCTCCACCCTAGTCACACCCTACGGACACTACTGTTCCCTAGTCACCCTACAGACACTACTGTTCCCTAGTCACCCTACAGACACTACTGTTCCCTAGTCACCCTACAGACACTACTGTTCCCTAGTCACCCTACAGACACTACTGTTCCCTAGTCACCCTACAGACACTACTGTTCCCTAGTCACCCTACAGACACTACTGTTCCCTAGTCACCCTACAGACACTACTGTTCCCTAGTCACCCTACAGACACTACTGTTCCCTAGTCACCCTACGGACACTACTGTTCCCTAGTCACCCTACGGACACTACTGTTCCCTAGTCACCCTACGGACACTACTGTTCCCTAGTCACCCTACAGACACTACTGTTCCCTAGTCACCCTACAGACACTACTGTTCCCTAGTCACCCTACGGACACTACTGTTCCCTAGTCACCCTACGGACACTACTGTTCCCTAGTCACCCTACGGACACTACTGTTCCCTAGTCACCCTACAGACACTACTGTTCCCTAGTCACCCTACGGACACTACTGTTCCCTAGTCACCCTACAGACACTACTGTTCCCTAGTCACCCTACAGACACTACTGTTCCCTAGTCACCCTACAGACACTACTGTTCCCTAGTCACCCTAGAGACACTACTGTTCCCTAGTCACCCTACGGACACTACTGTTCCCTAGTCACCCTACAGACACTACTGTTCCCTAGTCACCCTACAGACACTACTGTTCCCTAGTCACCCTACAGACACTACTGTTCCCTAGTCACCCTACAGACACTACTGTTCCCTAGTCACCCTAGAGACACTACTGTTCCCTAGTCACCCTACAGACACTACTGTTCTCTAGTCACCCTACGGACACTACTGTTCCCTAGTCACCCTACAGACACTACTGTTCTCTAGTCACCCTACAGACACTACTGTTCCCTAGTCACCCTACCAGCTATCAAGACACACTAGTCTGACTGTTGTAGTGTACCTGTCTCATCTGAGAACGAAGGCTCTGCCCCAGTGTACTCTGGTAAATGTAGTTCAGGATGCTTCCTGGTCCACTTCTCTTCCCAACTGAAGATTTTATCATGGTGGTTGGGAAAACAGGCCCTGAAATACAAGACCGGTACAGTCAATAAAATCAAAGAATGGAAAGAGTCACTTCTCTCTGTGACAAGATAAATACAGTAACATTTCTGGAGTGGAGGAAATGAAATAGAAGACAGTACAGCCAATCAAAAGCTTCTATAACGGAGATTGGCGTTTCTATTAGATCCATTGGTGTTACTAGCAGACCTGTTTTCAATGTGTTCTTCCCGTCCATCTTCTGCCGAAGCTTCATGGAGATGGTTTGTCCTGCAGCCCCAGACGTTTCTCCATTCTGCCTCCTCGACTTCTGCTTCGATTCTGAAGGACCCTTCTTCGCCCGTGCCATTTCTGAGTGTGTGTAAAAAAAACAACAACAACAAAAAATAAAACACGAAAATCACTTGTGTTCGCGGCTAAATCAAAGTTCGACCGGCTCTTCAAACACCAAGTGTATTTAACAAACACCTGTGCAGTGCAGCTATGGACGGATCCTATTCCTCAACCTGAAATGAATGGAAGATACAATGGGGGAAGTGACACCTTTCCAATGCATTGGTGATTGATGAAATAAACGCATCAACATTAACAAAAACAGTTAAGTTTTCAAATTGGGATCAACCACACAGATCAAAGAAAAAGAAAACATGAAATATATACACAGTATGTGACTATATACAAAGTATGTATTCAAGCTGGCTAGAATAGATACCGTCACCCAGTACCGACCTTCACCCGGTACTGACCACCTGGTACCGACCACCCGGTACTGACCTTCACCCGGTACCGACCTTCACCCCTTACTGACCACCTGGTACCGACCTTCACCCGGTACTGACCTTCACCCGGTACCAACCACCTGGTACTGACCTTCACCCGGTACCGACCACCTGGTACTGACCTTCACCCGGTACCGACCTTCACCCGGTACTGACCACCTGGTACCAACCACCTGGTACTGACCTTCACCCGGTACCGACCACCTGGTACTGACCTTCACCCGGTACCGACCTTCACCCGGTACTGACCACCTGGTACCGACCACCTGGTACTGACCTTCACCCGGTACCGACCACCTGGTACCGACCTTCACCCGGTACCGACCACCCGGTACTGACCTTCACCCGGTACCGACCTTAACCCGGTACTGACCTTCACCCAGTACTGACCTTCACCCGGTACTGACCTTCACCCGGTACCAACCACCTGGTACTGACCTTCACCCGGTACCGACCTTCACCCGGTATTGACCACCTGGTACCGACCTTCACCCGGTACCGACCTTCACCCGGTACTGACCTTCACCCGGTACTGACCACCTGGTACCGACCTTCACCCGGTACCGACCTTCACCCGGTACCGACCTTCACCCGGTACTGACCACCTGGTACCGACCACCTGGTACTGACCTTCACCCGGTACTGACCACCTGGTACCGACCACCTGGTACCGACCTTCACCCGGTACTGACCACCTGGTACCGACCTTCACCCGGTACCGACCTTCACCCGGTACCGACCTTCACCCGGTACTGACCACCCTGTACCGACCTTCACCCGGTACTGACCACCTGGTACCGACCTTCACCCGGTACTGACCACCCGGTACCGACCTTCACCCGGTACTGACCACCTGGTACCGACCTTCACCCGGTACCGAACTTCACCCGGTACCGACCTTCACCCGGTACTCACCTTCACCCGGTACTGACCACCTGGTACTGACCACCTGGTACTGACCTTCACCCGGTACAGACCACCTGGTACTGACTACCTGGTACTGGCCTTCACCCAGTACTGACCACCTGGTACTGGCCTTCACCTGGTACTGACCTTCACCTGGTACTCAACCCTGCACCTTAGAGACCACTGCCCTTTCTACTAATGTCCACTTCATATGTATATACTGTATTCTAGTCAAGGCCTGTCCTATTTAACTACTACTGTCCACTTCATATGTATATACTGTATTCTAGTCAAGGTTCTGCTGTACAGCTTCTCTATATTTATTTTACCTTTATTTAACTAGGCAAGTCAGTTAAGAACAAGTTCTTATTTACAATGACGGCCGACACCGGCCAAACCCGGATGATGCTGGGCCAATGGGACTCTTGGCCGGTTGTGATACAGCCTGGATTCGAACCAGGGTGTATAATGACGCCTCTAGCACTGAGATGCAGTGGCTTAGACTGCTGGCTGGTAGCTTATTCTCTAGATGATTGGGGCTGCTGGTGAACCCTGATGTGACATAATCATATTAACACTAGACTAGATGTTTGGGGCTGCTGGTGAACCCTGATGAGACATAATCATAGTAACACTAGACTAGATGTTTGGGGCTGCTGGTGAACCCTGATGAGACAATCATAGTAACACTAGGCTAGATGTTTGGGGCTGCTGGTGAACCCTGATGAGACATAATCATATTAACACTAGACTAGATGTTTGGGGCTGCTGGCGAACACTGATGTGCAGCACAATCAGACACTAGACTAGATGTTTGGGGCTGCTGGCGAACACTGATGTGCAGCACAATCAGACACTAGACTAGATGTTTGGGGCTGCTGGTGAACACTGATGAGACATAATCATAGTAACACTAGACTAGATGTTTGGGGCTGCTGGTGAACCCTGATGTGCAGCACAATTAGACACTAGACTAGATGTTTGGGGCTGCTGGTGAACACTGATGTGCAGCACAATTAGACACTAGACTAGATGTTTGGGGCTGCTGGTGAACCCTGATGTGCAGCACAATCAGACACTAGACTAGATGTTTGGGGCTGCTGGTGAACACTGATGTGCAGCACAATCAGACACTAGACTAGATGTTTGGGGCTGCTGGCGAACACTGATGTGCAGCACAATCAGACACTAGACTAGATGTTTGGGGCTGCTGGCGAACACTGATGTGCAGCACAATCAGACACTAGACTAGATGTTTGGGGCTGCTGGAGAACCCTGATGTGCAGCACAATCAGGCACTAGACTAGATGTTTGGGGCTGCTGGCGAACCCTGATGTGCAGCACAATCAGACACTAGACTAGATGTTTGGGGCTGCTGGTGAACACTGATGTGCAGCACAATCAGACACTAGACTAGATGTTTGGGGCTGCTGGTGAACCCTGATGAGACATAATCATAGTAACACTAGACTAGATGTTTGGGGCTGCTGGCGAACCCTGATGTGCAGCACAATCAGACACTAGACTAGATGTTTGGGGCTGCTGGTGAACCCTGATGTGCAGCACAATCAGACACTAGACGAGATGTTTGGGGCTGCTGGCGAACACTGATGTGCAGCACAATCAGACACTAGACTAGATGTTTGGGGCTGCTGGTGAACCCTGATGTGCAGCACAATCAGACACTAGACGAGATGTTTGGGGCTGCTGGCGAACACTGATGAGACTTTGCTTTCCATTCAATTTGCGACAGATTTTCATGTGAATATTATAAAATTTTCATAAAAAAAAAAAACAATATGCCATTTCAGAGTTTCCTTTTGGAAAATTTGGCGCCGGACAACATGACAGGGAAGATTTTAATTTAGTGGACATTGGAGAAATGTTTTGGACATCATCTCGATCCAACTTGGGGCAGCCAACACCTTCAATAAACCAGGGATGTTGGCCAAACGAGCCACATTTACATGTCTTTAAAAGCGGCCTATAGCAAAGTTACAAAAACACTATTCCTTGTGTTACAGTATAAGTTTAGACCGTCCCCTCGCCCCGACCCGAGCGCGAACCAGGGACCCTCTGCACACATCAACAACAGTCACCCACGAAGCGTCGTTACCCCCATCGCTCCACAAAATCCGCGGCCCCTTGCAGAGCAAAGGGAAACTGCTACTTCAAGGTCTCAGAGCGAGTGACGTCACACTCATTTGCATATGCAAAACTTTAGAACCTTTAATTGTCCATGGTTCAGCTGTCAGAGATTTGAACACTAAAGGTATCAGGGCATTGTATGCAAAGGCATATAGGCTTAGGTGTCTACTGTATTCATATTTAAATCACGTTCACCTGTTGGGAGTCAGTTGGCGCGCTGCCTTCCTATGACAGGCCTGCAGCAGCTAAAGCTTAATAAATAGCCGCACCATACCAAACCTTCAAAAACATTTCTACACTTTATTAGGGTCATATCAAAAATAAGTCATGCCATTGGGGGGGGGTCTCACTTACCTGCCCCCTAAAAAAAACACTCCCTAACCCCCCGGTAAATTTCGATCTGTCCCTAATTCAATTCAATTCAAGGGGCTTTATTGGCATGGGAAACATGTGTTAACATTGCCAAAGCAAGTAAGGTAGATAATATATAAAGTGAAATAAACAATAAAAATTAACAGTAGACATCACACATACAGAAGTTTCAAAACAATAAAGACATTACAAATGTCATATTTTATATATATATATATATATATATATATATATATATATATATATATATATATATATATATATATATATAATACATACATACATATATACAGTGTTTTTACAATGTACAAATGGTAAAGGACACAAGATAAAATAAATAAGCATAGATATGGGTTGTATTTACAATGGTGTTTGTTCTTCACTGGTTGCCCTTTTCTCATGGCAACAGGTCATGAAACTTGCTGCTCTGATGGCACACTGTGGAATTTCACCCAGTAGATATGGGAGTTTTTCAAAATTGGATTTGTTTTCGAATTCTTTGTGGATCTGTGTAATCTGAGGGAAATATGTCTCTCTAATATGGTCATACATTGGGCAGGAGGTTAGGAAGTGCAGCTCAGTTTCCACCTCATTTTGTGGGCAGTGAGCACATAGCCTGTCTTCTCGAGAGCCATGTCTGCCTACGGCGGCCTTTCTCAATAGCAAGGCTATGCTCGCTGAGTCTGTACATAGTCAAAGCTTTCCTTAAGTTTGGGTCAGTCACAGTGGTCAGGTATTCTGCCGCTGTGTACTCTCTGTGTAGGGCCAAATAGCATTCTAGTTTGCTCTGTTTTTTTGTTAATTCTTTCCAATGTGTCAAGTAATTATCTTTTTGTTTTCTCATGATTTGGTTGGGTCTAATTGTGCTGCTGTCATGGGGCTCTGTAGGGTGTGTTTGTGAACAGAGCCCCAGGACCAGCTAATTTCCTGCAATTCTATCCACGGGGTGCTGTATTTATATACTGTATTCTCGACATAGCTTATTGTAATATTTCTACTACTGAATTGCATTTTAGTTACACTGTTTATACACACCGCACGTGTATTTATATACTGGATTCTTAGCTCACTAATTTATCTACTACTGTACATATTATTCTTGGGGCGGCAGAGTAGCCTCGTGGTTAGAGTGAAGGTTGCAAGTTCAAACCCCCGAGTTAACAAGGTACAAATCTGTCGTTCTGCCCCTGAACAGGCAATTAACCCACTGTTCCCAGGCCGTCATTGAAAAAAATAATTTGTTCTTAACTGACTTGCCTCGTTAAATAAAGGTAAAAAAATATATATTTTTAAAATCCTAGTATATCTTGTGTAAATGAGTCATTATTAGTTGTTTTTATTGATTATTCGTGTACCTAATTGACATTTCACTGCATTGTTAGGAGCTAGTAACGTAAGAATTTCGCTGTGCCCGGTTTACCATCTGCCAAACTGTGTACACGTAACACGACCAATAAACTTTTTATTTGATTTAATGTTTGAACAACAACAAACGACTAACGCTACGGCCGGACTTCCAGCCTGGCTGTGTAATAATGCATGTTCTTCAAATGGCATGAAAATACATTACCAGTGTAATACGGTAGCGCTGCTTTTTCTTCTTTGAATTGTTATTTTCATGCAGACAACACTACACGTGAGAAGCGCTTTATATAAGTGAAAGTCCAGTGTTTTGTAACGTCTCTGTGTTTACATCTTCTTGCCAGCAGGTGGCATGTTGGCAATAGATTCCGGAAGTTTTGCACACCGGAAATAGTAGGGTGGAACTCCCGGTGGTTCAGTCTACGCTGATTGGTTGAGTTTGTCCGCGAGGCGGCTGAGCGGAGCGAGTTTGAAACTAGTGGAGAAGACAAAAAGGAGACTGAATTGAGAAAATCAAACGATGACAATTTACGTGAGTATTTGCAAATACGAGTAACCGATTTATTTAGCTAATATCGTAAACGTAAATCCTTAGTTTCTGCTACTAGCCGCCAACCACCCTGTACTCCACCCTGCCCTATGTACATAGTCATTCAACACTGGTCACTTTTATTTAACTAGGCAAGTTAAATTAATAAAATAACACATTCTTATTTACAATGACGGCCTACCGGGGAACAGAGGGTTAACTGCATTGTTCAGGGGCAGAACGACATTTTTATCTTGTCAGCTCTGGGATTTGATCCAGCAACCTTTCGAGTTATTAGTCCGACGCTCGAACCACTAGGCTACCTGCCACCTCCAATGCTTACATACTCGCAACCAATCAAATTAGATCTGATGTATTGTTTTTCTGGTGACGGAGGGGTTTGTAGACCTGTCAGGCCTCTCCTGTAGGACACCTCACTGACCGAGGCTCATCACATTGGAACTATATTTCATGTTTTAATTGTGTGGGATTGTCCAGGTGTAGTGCCGTGTGAAGCCCCCTGGGAGCGGAGGATGAGGAATTACGGTATTGCGGTGATCAGCTACACGCTCCGGACGGACTCAAAGCCAACAGGAATGAGGGAGATTAACGAGGTATGTGTCTGTGAAACCTCTGTGTGACATGTATGTGTGAAAGCCCTCTGCTCCTGCGAGAGATAAAATATTTGAAAGCACAAAAGGAAGATATTGGTGTAACTGCTTTACGTGTGAATGTGAGGAAACATTTTTATTTTTCTTCCACGTTTGTCAATGAAGCTAAACAAGTTGCTGGATCAAACGGAATAATAATAATAATAATAATAATAAATAAATAAAGAAACAAACAAATCTCTAACAAGCCCTTTGCTTTGAGACTCCTCCGAGAAGGTGTTCGGCATCAAGACGTCACAGATGGAATTGTTTCAGGATGTTGCCACGCCCCTCGTTGATGACCTCATTCACAACAAGAACGGTAAAAAGAAACAGTATACATTTGATTTTATATTCTATTATCCAGTATAACAACGACTGGTAATCTGATCAGAGGCTAGATATTATTCTATGTATTATCCAGTATAACAACGACTGGTAATCTGATCGGAGGCTAGATATTATTATATTATCAAGTATAACAACAACTGGTAATCTGTGATTAGAGGCTAGATACTATTCTATTAAGTATAACAACAACTGGTAATCTGTGATCAGAGGCTAGATACTATTCTATTAAGTATAACAACAACTGGTAATCTGTGATCAGAGGCTAGATACTATTCTATTTTCAAGTATAACAATGACTGGTAATCTGTGATCAGAGGCTAGATACTATTCTATTAAGTATAACAATGACTGGTAATCTGTGATCAGAGGCTAGATACTATTCTATTAAGTATAACAACGACTGGTAATCTGTGATCAGAGGCTAGATACTATTCTATTAAGTATAACAACGACTGGTAATCTGTGATCAGAGGCTAGATACTATTCTATTAAGTATAACAATGACTGGTAATCTGTGATCAGAGGCTAGATACTATTCTATTAAGTATAACAACGACTGGTAATCTGTGATCAGAGGCTAGATACTATTCTATTAAGTATAACAACGACTGGTAATCTGTGATCAGAGGCTAGATACTATTCTATTATTGTGTTGGACTGAATATCCTCTCTTGAAAGAAAGATGGATACTACCCTGTGCTGAATGCTCTCACCGTTTTATAGACACAAAGGTCAGGGTCTGAACGTTGCTGCACTCAATAAAAACCGTGGGAGTCTGCTGGTATCTATCTGTATGCCGTACAACCGATGTGCAAAAGTACTGCAAAGTGAGAAATCATGTGACTTAAACTGAATAAAAAAAGAAAGAAACTACACTATGAAACAAAGTTAAATGATATAAAGAATGATAGTAAAAAAAAAAGAAGCTTTTTGAGCACCTTTAAAATGAACTTTTGGGCTAAAAGCGGCACACTCAGCTCCATCAGATGGCTCATTCATTACAAAATCTACCGATATTACCAACTGCTTTAATGATTTTTTTTTTTTTTCGTTGACAAGATGAGCACACATTGGCATGGCATAGCAGCAACAAACGCTGACACCACATCCAAGTGTAACTGATCGAATTATGAAAAAGGCAAGGATTGTCATTTTGAATTCCGTTAAAGTGAGTGTGGAAGAGGTGAGATAATTATTGCCGTCTGTCAACAACGACAAGCCGCCGGGGTCTGACAACTGGGATGGAGAATGACTGAGGATAAGAGTGGACGATATTGCCACTACTATTTGTCATATCTTCAGTTTCATCCTACTAGAAAGTGTGTGGCCCTCAGGCCTGGAGGGAAGCTAAAGTTATTCTGCTACCCAAAAATACTAAAGCCACCCTTTACTGGCTCAAATAGCCGACCAATCAGTCTGTTACCAACCCTTGGTAAACTGCTCAAATAGCCAACCTCGAGTAGTAATGGGATCCATAATAAATAAATCCATAATAAATAAAAATATGCCGCAACTTGACCTGTTGTACACTGCATCTAGTGTGTTACCCAACATCACTGCCTGCATGACTTCTAAACTGGGTCGTATTCATTAGAAATCAAGTGGGCCAAAATGGAGGAGGAGGGACTAACCTGAATTTGTCCAATAAGAAAGGCTGATTTTATTTTATTTTTTGCAAAACGTTTTGTGGTGTTACTGTATGGTATAGTTTCCTATTAGAGTAGTAGTTATATATATATATAGTTCACTAAAGCTTATTTACAATATTTAATATTTTGTTGTGTGATCACATATGAAGCCAGAATTAACTGAATATGATGATTCAGATGGACTGCGCTATTGTGTTTCATAACTAACGGTCCCACAATGCAACAGTGTTTTTCCTTTTTGTTTTCACATGAACCTTTCAGATTTTCTCAGCGCTCGTTTTTTTTCAGAACGGTTGTATTTCTCGGACGTCACTGGAGAGTAGCGGCGTCCCGTTAGCGGCGTCCCGTTAGCGGTGTCCCGTTAGCGGCGTCCCGTTGTATTTCTCGTTACCTGACAGACAGTGGGACGTCACTGGAGAGTAGCGGCGTCCCGTTGTATTTCTCGTTACCTGACAGACAGTGGGACGTCACTGGAGAGTAGCGGCGTCCCGTTGTATTTCTCGTTACCTGACAGACAGTGGGACGTCACTGGAGAGTAGCGGCGTCCCGTTGTATTTCTCGTTACCTGACAGAGTGGGACGTCACTGGAGAGTAGCGGCGTCCCGTTGTATTTCTCGTTACCTGACAGACAGTGGGACGTCACTGGAGAGTAGCGGCGTCCCGTTGTATTTCTCGTTACCTGACAGACAGTGGGACGTCACTGGAGAGTAGCGGTGTCCCGTTGTATTTCTCGTTACCTGACAGACAGTGGGACGTCACTGGAGAGTAGCGGCGTCCCGTTGTATTTCTCGTTACCTGACAGACAGTGGGACGTCACTGGAGAGTAGCGGCGTCCCGTTGTATTTCTCCTTACCTGACAGACAGTGGGACGTCACTGAAGAGTAGCGGTGTCCCGTTAGCGGTGTCCCAGTAGCGGTGTCTCGTTAGCGGTGTCCCAGGAGCTGTGTCCCCCGTCTGTTTACGTTTTGTCTTTTGTTGTGGTATTATTTAGTTCAAGCCTTCATTCATGTTCAGTTGGCATTATATTTTACATATTTCTAAGTAAAGGTTTAAATCTATTTTCTTCTCTGGCTCTAACTAAACTGATCTACAGAGCATTAATTGTACAACTCGTTTAGGAATTAAACTCCTTTCAAAGAACCTTTTTTTTTTTTTTTGGTGTGTTTTTATTTTTATGACAAACAAATTAGTTTGTCAACGTAAAGCAATGCGTTATCACGGCGTAAAGTGATGGTACACAATTCAAATATCCCTGTTTTAGAATATTACCACGTGACTGAGTTGGTAGGGCATGGCTCTTAGGGTTGTGGGTTCGATTCCAACGGGGGGGGGGGGGGGGGGCTAGTTTGAAAATGTATGAAGTCATCTACTGTAAGTCTCTCTGGATAACAGTATCTGCTAAATGACATTTATTTTTGTATTTGTTTTTAATGACACTGAATGAACACTAGATGGCAGCGCTAGACTGGATATTATAAGTATTGACTAAAATGTACTGAGCAGAGGTACCAGCTGTTCTTGTTCCCACAAAATGAACTAAGAATGTTCTGGAGGGAAAAGAGATGGGGGGGGGGGGGGTGTAACAACACCTATCCTCGCATGATAACCTCCCAGCCTTTCAGGATTCTCTTGTAAAAATGTGGCCAAGTGATCGAACATCTGATAGAACCCAGTGTGCCTGACTGATTGGACCAGGCTCGATGGAGTCACAGGGATTGAGTTCACATGTGGATCCTCACTCTGGTATCTAGTGTGATGGCAGGAATCTGTGAGGTATGGAAGGAGGACGGTGAGGAGTGATCGTTACTTCGTGGCACAGCCGCAGGAGGTAGGGTTGCTGAGGGTGCTGGAGCATCCCCTATAAAATCTG
>NC_088226.1:71478318-71530818 GCF_036934945.1 Oncorhynchus masou masou
CATAGCTCCGACAGTGAAATGCTGGTGTTCCTAGCTCCAACAGTGAAATGCTGGTGTTCCTAGCTCCAACAGTGTAACGCTGGTGTTCCTAGCTCCAACAGTGTAATGCTGGTGTTCCTAGCTCCAACAGTGTAATGCTGGTGTTCCTAGTTCCAACAGTGTAATGCTGGTGTTCCTAGCTCCAACAGTGTAATGCTGGTGTTCCTAGCTCCAACAGTGTAATGCTGGTGTTCCTAGCTCCAACAGTGTAATGCTGGTGTTCCTAGCTCCAACAGTGTAATGCTGGTGTTCATAGCTCCAACAGTGAAATGCTGGTGTTCCTAGCTCCAACAGTGAAATGCTGGTGTTCCTAGCTCCAACAGTGTAACGCTGGTGTTCCTAGCTCCAACAGTGTAACGCTGGTGTTCCTAGCTCCAACAGTGTAATGCTGGTGTTCCTAGTTCCAACAGTGTAATGCTGGTGTTCCTAGCTCCAACAGTGTAATGCTGGTGTTCCTAGCTCCAACAGTGTAATGCTGGTGTTCCTAGCTCCAACAGTGTAATGCTGGTGTTCCTAGCTCCAACAGTGTAATGCTGGTGTTCCTAGCTCCAACAGTGAAATGCTGGTGTTCCTAGCTCCAACAGTGAAATGCTGGTGTTCCTAGCTCCAACAGTGAAATGCTGGTGTTCCTAGCTCCAACAGTGTAACGCTGGTGTTCCTAGCTCCAACAGTGTAACGCTGGTGTTCCTAGCTCCAACAGTGTAATGCTGGTGTTCCTAGCTCCAACAGTGTAATGCTGGTGTTCCTAGTTCCAACAGTGTAATGCTGGTGTTCCTAGCTCCAACAGTGTAATGCTTGTGTTCCTAGCTCCAACAGTGTAATGCTGTTGTTTCAAGCTCCAACAGTGTAATGCTGGTGTTCCTAGCTCCAACAGTGTAATGCTGGTGTTCCTAGCTCCAACAGTGTAATGCTGGTGTTCCTAGCTCCAACAGTGTAATGCTGGTGTCCTAGCTCCAACAGTGTAATGCTGGTGTTCCTAGCTCCAACAGTGTAATGCTGGTGTTCCTAGCTCCAACAGTGTAATGCTGGTGTTCCTAGCTCCAACAGTGTAATGCTGGTGTTCATAGCTCCAACAGTGAAATGCTGGTGTTCCTAGCTCCAACAGTGAAATGCTGGTGTTCCTAGCTCCAACAGTGTAACGCTGGTGTTCCTAGCTCCAACAGTGTAATGCTGGTGTTCCTAGTTCCAACAGTGTAATGCTGGTGTTCCTAGCTCCAACAGTGTAATGCTGGTGTTCCTAGCTCCAACAGTGTAATGCTTGTGTTCCTAGCTCCAACAGTGTAATGCTGTTGTTTCAAGCTCCAACAGTGTAATGCTGGTGTTCCTAGCTCCAACAGTGTAATGCTGGTGTTCCTAGCTCCAACAGTGTAATGCTGGTGTTCCTAGCTCCAACAGTGTAATGCTGGTGTTCCTAGCTCCAACAGTGTAATGCTGGTGTTCCTAGTTCCAACAGTGTAATGCTGGTGTTCCTAGCTCCAACAGTGTAACGCTGGTGTTCCAAGCTCCAACAGTGTAATGCTGGTGTTCCTAGCTCCAACAGTGTAATGCTGGTGTTCCTAGTTCCAACAGTGTAATGCTGGTGTTCCTAGCTCCAACAGTGTAACGCTGGTGTTCCAAGCTCCAACAGTGTAATGCTGGTGTTCCAAGCTCCAACAGTGCAGTAACATCTAACAATTCACAACAATACACACAAATCTAAAAGTAAAAGAATGGAATTAAGAAATATATAAATATTAGATGAGGGTGTTTTTTTTTTTTACCTCCTCAAAGCTCCTCTGCTCAGCTGCTTCCTGTGTAAAACTGTCACAAACAGGAAGTTGTTTTTTAATAGCAGTATTGTGGCAGGAGGCAGGCACATTGCGAGACAAATGTCCCCTTCAAGCCCCCGTGCAGTTCATCTCTATGGTTACACAAATGTCCCCTTCAAGGCACCGTACAGTTAATCTCTATGGTTACACAAATGTCCCCGTCAAGCCCCCGTACAGTTCATCTCTATGGTTACACAGATGTCCCCTTCAAGGCACCGTACAGAGCATCTCTATGGTTACACAGATGTCCCCGTCAAGCCACCGTACGGTTCATCTCTATGGTTACACAAATGTCCCCTTCAAGCCACCTTACAATTCATCTCTATGGTTACACAAATGTCCCCTTCAAGCCCCCGTACAGTTCATCTCTATGGTTACACAAATGTCCCCTTCAAGCCACCTTACAATTCATCTCTATGGTTACACAAATGTCCCCTTCAAGCCCCCGTACAGAGCATCTCTATGGTTACACAGATGTCCCCTTCAAGCCCCCATACAGTTCATCTCTATGGTTACACACAACAAATCAACAAGGAAACAGGAGGAGGAGAACTAAATGTAAAGCTTCATATTCAGCGTCACTGCTAAAGACTTATATACACTTCTTCATCGTTATCTTAATCTGACTCTTCGTCTTCTGTGTTTTCTTTTTAACATAATATCTGTTATTCTGAGACTGGGTCACATTGTGTAGCGGTCACTGTGTGGCCTGGACGGGTGGAGCATTAGACACTGGAGGGATCGTTACGTTGAATACAATACAATGCTATATAATGTCACTCACTCAAAGATATATCACAATGCCTGGACCAGCACCCCTCCCCTTCCAAGACCAACTGTAAATTATTGATTTTGACGGTGATGCTTTTGGACAAAACAATGAGACTTTTCATTTGATCGGCATCAATACGTCATGTGATTAAATTCTTTATATCTGTGCGTGACAATGAAGGGCCTGTAGTTCATCTATATTTCAACAACCAAATTAGATTTTAAACTGAGAGCAAAAATACATGGAAGGAAGAGAGTGAGAGGGCAGAGAGTGTTTGGGCTGCCACGGCATACCTCCCGTGTGTGTGTGTGTGTGTGTGTGTGTGTGTGTGTGTGTGTGTGTGTGTGTGTGTGTGTATCCCAGTGACGGTTGGTGCCGTTTTAAGATGAGGGAGCACGGCCCTTATTTCTATTAGAGCCTATTGAAATGACTGTCATTCATATTCCATTCACCCAGTTCAATGTAACATTTATAGGTTTGGTTTGGTCTACGGCATGGTACTCTAATGCCAAGAAACACATTTGATGTGACATACAGAGACACTATTCAATAGAGACACATGGAGGTCTGGACCATAGAGACACATAGAGGTCTGGACCATAGAGACACATGGAGGTCTGGACCATAGAGACACGTGGAGGTCTGGACCATAGAGACACGTGGAGGTCTGGACCATAGAGACACATGGAGGTCTGGACCATAGAGACACATGGAGGTCTGGAACATAGAGACACATGGAGGTCTGGAACATAGAGACACGTGGAGGTCTGGACCATAGAGACACGTGGAGGTCTGGACCATAGAGACACGTGGAGGTCTGGACCATAGAGACACGTGGAGGTCTGGACCATAGAGACACGTGGAGGTCTGGACCATAGAGACACGTGGAGGTCTGGACCATAGAGACACGTGGAGGTCTGGACCATAGAGACACGTGGAGGTCTGGAGCATAGAGACACGTGGAGTCTGGACCATAGAGACACGTGGAGGTCTGGACCATAGAGACACGTGGAGGTCTGGACCATAGAGACACGTGGAGGTCTGGACCATAGAGACACATGGAGGTCTGGAACATAGAGACACGTGGAGGTCTGGACCATAGAGACACGTGGAGGTCTGGACCATAGAGACACGTGGAGGTCTGGACCATAGAGACACGTGGAGGTCTGGACCATAGAGACACGTGGAGGTCTGGACCATAGAGACACGTGGAGGTCTGGACCATAGAGACACGTGGAGGTCTGGACCATAGAGACACGTGGAGGTCTGGACCATAGAGACACGTGGAGGTCTGGAGCATAGAGACACACGGAGGTCTGGACCATAGAGACACACGGAGGTCTGGAACATAGAGACACACGGAGGTCTGGAACATAGAGACACACGGAGGTCTGGAACATAGAGACACACGGAGGTCTGGAACATAGAGACACATGGAGGTCTGGACCATAGAGACACATGGAGGTCTGGACCATAGAGACACATGGAGGTCTGGACCATAGAGACACATGGAGGTCTGGACCATAGAGACACATGGAGGTCTGGACCATAGAGACACATGGAGGTCTGGACCATAGAGACACATGGAGGTCTGGACCATAGAGACACACGGAGGTCTGGACCATAGAGACACACGGAGGTCTGGAACATAGAGACACACGGAGTTCTGGACCATAGAGACACACGGAGGTCTGGACCATAGAGACACACGGAGGTCTGGACCATAGAGACACACGGAGGTCTGTACCATAGAGACACACGGAGGTCTGGACCATAGAGACACACGGAGGTCTGGACCATAGAGACACATGGAGGTCTGGACCATAGAGACACACGGAGGTCTGGAACATAGAGACATATATGTCATATACACATTCAGAAATATATCTTATTCAACACAGTCCAGGTGTGTTTTAACATTTCAGCCAGAGATAATATAGTTGATATATTTCATCCAGACCCTGAACACAAACATTTCTATTCTATTTGTGTGAATTATCAGAGAATAAATAAAGTTTAATTAAAGGGAACAAACACATGAAACAGATTATGATTTATAGCCTGGGTTCTCGCTCTTGATCTCATAACCTTATACTTTTAACTAACATGTCTGTATATCTGTTCAGTGGTGTGTCAAGTAGAAGTAGACGGGTTAAGTAGAGGGAGACGGGTCAAGTAGCAGTAGACGGGTCAAGTAGCAGTAGACGGGTCAAGTAGCAGAAGACGGGTCAAGTAGAAGGAAATGGGTCAAGTAGCAGTAGACGGGTCAAGTAGCAGTAGACGGGTCAAGTAGCAATAGACGGGTCAAGTAGAAGAATACGGGTCAAGTAGCAGTTGACGGGTCAAGTAGCAGTTGACGGGTCAAGTAGCAGTAGACGGGTCAAGTAGCAATAGACGGGTCAAGTAGCAGAATACGGGTCAAGTAGAGGAAACGGGTCAAGTAGCAGTTGACGGGTCAAGTAGCAGTTGATGGGTCAAGTAGAAGGAGACAGGTCAAGTAGACGGGTCAAGTAGAAGGAGACGGGTCAAGTAGAAGTAGACGGGTCAAGTAGCAGTAGACGGGTCTAGTAGCAGTAGATGGGTCAAGTAGAGGATGACGGGTCAAGTAGCAGTAGACGGGTCAAGTAGCAGGAGACGGGTCAAGTAGCAGGAGACGGGTCAAGTAGCAGGAGACGGGTCAAGTAGCGGTAGACGGGTCAAGTAGCGGTAGACGGGTCAGGTAGCGGTAGACAGGTCAGGTAGAGGGAGAAGGGTCAAGTAGAGGGAGACGGGTCAAGTAGCAGTCGACGGGTCAAGTAGCAGTCGACGGGTCAAGTAGAGGTAGACGGGTCAAGTAGAGGGAGACGGGTCAAGTAGAGGGAGACGGGTCAAGTAGAGGAAGACGGGTCAAGTAGAGGGAGACGGGTCAAGTAGAGGTAGACGGGTCAAGTAGAGGGAGACGGGTCAAGTAGCAGTAGACGGGTCAAGTAGCAGTAGACGGGTCAAGTAGCAATAGACGGGTCAAGTAGAGGAAGACGGGTCAAGTAGCATAACAGGTAGAGGTCTATAACAGGCCGAGGTCTATAACAGGCCGAGGTCTACAACAGGCCGAGGTCTACAACAGGCCGAGGTCTACAACAGGCCGAGGTCTACAACAGGCCGAGGTCCACAACAGGCCGAGGTCCACAACAGGCCGAGGTCCACAACAGGCCGAGGTCCACAACAGGCCGAGGTCCACAACAGGCCGAGGTCCACAACAGGCCGAGGTCCACAACAGGCCGAGGTCCACAACAGGCCGAGGTCGAGCAGTCACAGACAGGTCTAGTGTGAAGTGTTGGTTATTCAATATGAGGGTTCGTTCAGTTCATTGGGTTGACAGTTGCTGCCACCTGACTCCTTTTCCTGTCATCCTACGCTAGTGACAATCAGCTGGTACTATGGCTGTCGTGTGTGTGTGCGTGTGTGTGTGTGTGTGTGAGCGCACGTGCCTACATGCCTCCTTGCGTTTTATTTATATATTGAACCCGGTATTTGATTTCACCAGGTAAGTTGTCTGAGAACACATTCTGATTTACAGCAACGACCTGGGGAATAGTTACAGGGGAGAGGAGGGGGATGAATGAGCCAATAGGAAACTGGGGAGGATTAGGTGGCCATGATGGTATGAAGGAAATGTATCCAGGACATCGTAGTTAACACCCCTACAATTAAGTGCCACGGACTCTTTAGTGACCACAGAGAGTCAGGATACCCGTTTAACGTTCCATCCGACACACAGGGCAATGTCCCCATCACTGCCCTGGGGCATTGGGTTGTGTTCGGCGGGAGGAGACATCATCCACCCGATGACAAGTATCATTAACCCCAGCTGCTCAGCCCGCTCTTCTGTCATGTGGGAGAGAGAGGAGGAGAGAGTGAGGTGAGAGAGGGCCCTTGAATGTTCTTTGTTAACCACAGACTCCAGGGGTAAAGTCATCCCGAACCACAGACTCCAGGGGGTAAAGTCATCGTGAACCACAGACTCCAGGGGTAAAGTCATCCTGAACCACAGACTCCAGGGGTAAAGTCATCCTGAACCACAGACTCCAGGGGTAAAGTCATCCCGAACCACAGACTCCAGGGGTAAAGTCATCCCGAACCACAGACTCCAGGGGTAAAGTCATCCTGAACCACAGACTCCAGGGGTAAAGTCATCCTGAACCACAGACTCCAGGGGTAAAGTCATCCTGAACCACAGACTCCAGGGGTAAAGTCATCCCGAACCACAGACTCCAGGGGTAAAGTCATCCCGAACCACAGACTCCAGGGGTAAAGTCATCCCGAACCACAGACTCCAGGGTAAAGTCATCCTGAACCACAGACTCCAGGGGTAAAGTCATCCTGAACCACAGACTCCAGGGGTAAAGTCATCCCGAACCACATACTCCAGGGGAAAGTCATCCTGAACCACAGACTCCAGGGGTAAAGTCATCCTGAACCACAGACTCCAGGGGTAAAGTCATCCCGAACCACAGACTCCAGGGGTAAAGTCCTCCCGAACCACAGACTCCAGGGGTAAAGTCATCCTGAACCACAGACTCCAGGGGTAAAGTCATCCTGAACCACAGACTCCAGGGTTAAAGTCATCCCGAACCACAGACTCCAGGGGTAAAGTCATCCCGAACCACAGACTCCAGGGGTAAAGTCATCCCGAACCACAGACTCCAGGGGTAAAGTCATCCTGAACCACAGACTCCAGGGGTAAAGTCATCCTGAACCACAGACTCCAGGGGTAAAGTCATCCTGAACCACAGACTCCAGGGGTAAAGTCATCCCGAACCACAGACTCCAGGGGTAAAGTCATCCTGAACCACAGACTCCAGGGGTAAAGTCATCCCGAACCACAGACTCCAGGGGTAAAGTCATCCCGAACCACAGACTCCAGGGGTAAAGTCATCCTGAACCACAGACTCCAGGGGTAAAGTCATCCTGAACCACAGACTCCAGGGGTAAAGTCATCCCGAACCACAGACTCCAGGGGTAAAGTCATCCCGAACCACAGACTCCAGGGGTAAAGTCATCCCGAACCACAGACTCCAGGGGTAAAGTCATCCCGAACCACAGACTCCAGGGGTAAAGTCATCCCGAACCACAGACTCCAGGGGTAAAGTCATCCCGAACCACAGACTCCAGGGGTAAAGTCATCCCGAACCACAGACTCCAGGGGTAAAGTCATCCCGAACCACAGACTCCAGGGGTAAAGTCATCCCGAACCACAGACTCCAGGGGTAAAGTCATCCCGAACCACAGACTCCAGGGGTAAAGTCATCCCGAACCACAGACTCCAGGGGTAAAGTCATCCCGAACCACAGACTCCAGGAGTAAAGTCATCCTGAACCACAGACTCCAGGGGTAAAGTCATCCCGAACCACAGACTCCAGGGGTAAAGTCATCCTGAACCACAGACTCCAGGGGGTAAAGTCATCCTGAACCACAGACTCCAGGGGTAAAGTCATCCCGAACCACAGACTCCAGGGGTAAAGTCATCCCGAACCACAGACTCCAGGGGTAAAGTCATCCTGAACCACAGACTCCAGGGTAAAGTCATCCCGAACCACAGACTCCAGGGGTAAAGTCATCCCGAACCACAGACTCCAGGGGTAAAGTCATCCCGAACCACAGACTCCAGGGGTAAAGTCATCCCGAACCACAGACTCCAGGGGTAAAGTCATCCTGAACCACAGACTCCAGGGGTAAAGTCATCCCGAACCACAGACTCCAGGGGTAAAGTCATCCTGAACCACAGACTCCAGGGGTAAAGTCATCCTGAACCACAGACTCCAGAGTAAAGTCATCCTGAACCACAGACTCCAGAGTAAAGTCATCCTGAACCACAGACTCCAGGGGTAAAGTCATCCTGAACCACAGACTCCAGGGGTAAAGTCATCCTGAACCACAGACTCCAGGGGTAAAGTCCTCCTGAACCACAGACTCCAGGGGTAAAGTCATCCTGAACCACAGACTCCAGGGGTAAAGTCATCCTGAACCACAGACTCCAGGGGGTAAAGTCATCCCGAACCACAGACTCCAGGGGTAAAGTCATCCTGAACCACAGACTCCAGGGGTAAAGTCATCCTGAACCACAGACTCCAGGCGTAAAGTCATCCCGAACCACAGACTCCAGGGGGTAAAGTCATCCCGAACCACAGACTCCAGGGGTAAAGTCATCCTGAACCACAGACTCCAGGGGGTAAAGTCATCCCGAACCACAGACTCCAGGGGGTAAAGTCATCCCGAACCACAGACTCCAGGGGTAAAGTCATCCTGAACCACAGACTCCAGGGGTAAAGTCATCCTGAACCACAGACTCCAGGGGTAAAGTCATCCTGAACCACAGACTCCAGAGTAAAGTCATCCCGAACCACAGACTCCAGGGGTAAAGTCATCCCGAACCACAGACTCCAGGGGTAAAGTCATCCCGAACCACAGACTCCAGGGGTAAAGTCATCCCGAACCACAGACTCCAGGGGTAAAGTCATCCTGAACCACAGACTCCAGGGGTAAAGTCATCCTGAACCACAGACTCCAGAGTAAAGTCATCCCGAACCACAGACTCCAGGGGTAAAGTCATCCCGAACCACAGACTCCAGGGGTAAAGTCATCCCGAACCACAGACTCCAGGGGTAAAGTCATCCCGAACCACAGACTCCAGGGGTAAAGTCATCGTGAACCACAGACTCCAGGGGTAAAGTCATCCCGAACCACAGACTCCAGGGGTAAAGTCATCCCGAACCACAGACTCCAGGGTTAAAGTCATCCCGAACCACAGACTCCAGGGTTAAAGTCATCCCGAACTACAGACTCCAGGGGTAAAGTCATCCCGAACCACAGACTCCAGGGGTAAAGTCATCCTGAACCACAGACTCCAGGGGTAAAGTCATCCCGAACCACAGACTCCAGGGGTAAAGTCATCCCGAACCACAGATTCCAGGGGTAAAGTCATCCCGAACCACAGACTCCAGGGGTAAAGTCATCCCGAACCACAGACTCCAGGGGTAAAGTCATCCCGAACCACAGACTCCAGGGGTAAAGTCATCCCGAACCACAGACTCCAGGGGTAAAGTCATCCCGAACCACAGACTCCAGGGGTAAAGTCATCCCGAACCACAGACTCCAGGGGGTAAAGTCATCCTGAACCACAGACTCCAGGCGTAAAGTCATCCTGAACCACAGACTCCAGGGGTAAAGTCATCCCGAACCACAGACTCCAGGGGTAAAGTCATCCCGAACCACAGACTCCAGGGGTAAAGTCATCCTGAACCACAGACTCCAGGGGTAAAGTCATCCTGAACCACAGACTCCAGGGGTAAAGTCATCCTGAACCACAGACTCCAGAGTAAAGTCATCCCGAACCACAGACTCCAGGGGTAAAGTCATCCCGAACCACAGACTCCAGGGGTAAAGTCATCCCGAACCACAGACTCCAGGGGTAAAGTCATCCTGAACCACAGACTCCAGGGGTAAAGTCATCCTGAACCACAGACTCCAGGTAAAGTCATCCCGAACCACAGACTCCAGGGGTAAAGTCATCCCGAACCACAGACTCCAGGGGTAAAGTCATCCCGAACCACAGACTCCAGGGGTAAAGTCATCCCGAACCACAGACTCCAGGGGTAAAGTCATCCCGAACCACAGACTCCAGGGGTAAAGTCATCCCGAACCACAGACTCCAGGGGTAAAGTCATCCCGAACCACAGACTCCAGGGTTAAAGTCATCCCGAACCACAGACTCCAGGGTTAAAGTCATCCCGAACTACAGACTCCAGGGGTAAAGTCATCCCGAACCACAGACTCCAGGGGAAAGTCATCCCGAACCACAGACTCCAGGGGTAAAGTCATCCCGAACCACAGACTCCAGGGTTAAAGTCATCCCGAACCACAGACTCCAGGGTTAAAGTCATCCCGAACCACAGACTCCAGGGTAAAGTCATCCCGAACCACAGACTCCAGGGGTAAAGTCATCCTGAACCACAGACTCCAGGGGTAAAGTCATCCCGAACCACAGACTCCAGGGGTAAAGTCATCCTGAACCACAGACTCCAGGGGTAAAGTCATCCTGAACCACAGACTCCAGGGGTAAAGTCATCCTGAACCACAGACTCCAGGGGTAAAGTCATCCTGAACCACAGACTCCAGGGGTAAAGTCATCCCAAACCACAGACTCCAGGGGTAAAAATCATCCTGAACCACAGACTCCAGGGGTAAAAATCATCCCAAACCACAGACTCCCAGGGGTAAAAATCATCCTGAACCACAGACTCCAGGCAAAAGTCATCCTGAACCACAGACTCCAGGGGTAAAGTCATCCCAAACCACAAACTCCAATATATAAAAATCATCCCAAACCACAGACTCCAGGGGTAACCAAATCATCCTGAACCACAGACTCCAGGGGGTAAAAAATCATCCCAATACCACAGACTCCAGGGGTAAAAATCATCCTGAACCACAGACTCCAGGGGTAATATCATCCCGACCCACAGACTCCAGGGTAAATCATCCCAAACCACAGACTCCAGGGGTAAAGTCATCCCGAACCACAGACTCCAGGGGTAAAGTCATCCTGAACCACAGACTCCAGGGGTAAAAATCATCCTGAACCACAGATCCAGGCCAAAGTCATCCTGAAGCCAAAAATATATTCAATGTTCCAGGATATTTCCTCAGACCACCACTGTCCTCATTGTGCGTTGACACAAATATACTTACCAATATATACAACAAATATATCTACCAATATATACCACAAATTTATATACCAATATATACCACAAATATATCTACCAATATATACCACAAATATATCTACCAATATATACCACAAATATACCTACCAATATATACCACAAATATATATACCAATATATACCACAAATATATATACCAATATATACCACAAATATACTTACCAATATATACCACAACATATACCTACCAATATGTACCACAAATATAAATACCAATATGCACCACACATATATCTACCAATATATACCACACATATATCTACCAATATATACCACAAATATATCTACCAATATATACCACAAATATATCTACCAATATATACCACAAATAGACTTACCAATATATACCACAAAATATATATACCAATATATACAGCAAATATATATACCAATATGTACCGCACATATATATACCAATATGTACCGCAAATATATCTACCAATATATACCACAAATATATATACCAATATATACCACAAATATACCTACCAATATATACCACAAATATATCTACCAGTATATACCACAAATATATATACCAATATATACCACAAATATACTTACCAATATATACCACAACATATACCTACCAATATATACCACAAATATATCTACCAATATATACCACAAATAGACTTACCAATATATACCACAAAATATATATACCAATATATACCGCAAATATACTTACCAATATATACCACACATATATCTTCCAATATATACCACAAATATATCTACCAATATATACCACAAATATATCTACCAATATATATACCACAAATATATCTACCAATATATACCACAATTATATCTACCAATAGAAACACCAGGATCTGGGCCTGGTCAATTTGAGCTGGCTTTTTTTTGCGCGTCATATTTCAATGTGGTGGCAAGTAACAGTACTTCAAAACTGCAAAACAAACATTTACACTTTAAATCCACAAAGTTTCCTCTAACCTTAATCTATCAGCTAACCTCTCTCTCACCTTGCTGGATGATTCATTCAAGGCTTTAAATAAAACAGGGAGGGTTGATTAATCATAGCAGGGTGAGGTGCTGACTGTCCCTGCTGCCATGTCATGCCCCCCCCCCCCCCCCTCTGTGAATGTGCAAAGCCAGCATGGGACCTGGATCCTGTGTAAAAGGCATAAAGGGTGAAGAGCCAGCTGGCAGCATGGAACAGCGTGGACAGTCTGCTGCTGTGACCAGCTAGAGCAAGGGATCATCAACTATCAACGACGGGAACATTTGTTTTTCTTGAGTGGATGGTCGAGGGGCCAGAACATAATTACAAATCATTTGTTGACTGCAATTTGACCGCAAGAATCCTAAAAGAGATATGACGTGCATAAACCTAAAAGAGAGATGACGTGAATAATCCTAAAACAGATATGACGTGCATAAACCTAAAAGAGACATGATGCGTGACGTGCATAATCCTAAAACAGATATGACGTGCATAAACCTAGGAATATGACGTGCATAATCCTAAAAGAGAGATGACGTTAATCCTAAACATGACGTGCATAATCCTAAAAGAGATATGACGTGCATAAACCTAAAAGAGACATGACTTGCATAATCCTAAAAGAGATATGGATAAACCTAGGAGATATGCTGCATAATCCTAAAAGAGAATGACGTGCATAAACCTAAAAGAGACATGACATGCATAATCCCCGTGCATAAACCTAAAAGAGACATGACGCGTGCATAATCCTAAAAGAGACATGACGTGCATAATCCTAAAAGAGATATGACGTGCATAAACCTAGGAGATATGACGTGCATAATCCTAAAAGAGATATGACGTGCATAATCCTAAAAGAGACATGACGTGCATAATCCTAAAAGAGACATGGACGTGCATAATCCTAAAAGAGATATGACGTGCATAAACCTAGGAGATATGACGTGCATAATCCTAAAAGAGATATGACGTGCATAATCCTAAAAGAGATATGACGTATGGTGCATAATCCTAAAAGAGATATGACGTGCATAATCCTAAAAGAGATATGACGTGCATAAACCTAAAAGAGACATGACGTGCATAAACCTAAAAGAGACATGACGTGCATAAACCTAAAAGAGACATGACGTGCATAAACCTAAAAGAGACATGACGTGCATAAACCTAAAAGATAAACCTAAAAGATATGACGTGCATAAACCTAAAAGAGATATGATAAACCTAAAAGAGACGTGCATAAACCTAAAAGAGAGAAGGTCATAAACCTAAAAGAGAGAGATTTGCATAAACCTAAAAGAGAGATGACGTGCATAAACCTAAAAGAGATATGACGTGCATAAACCTAAAAGAGATATGACGTGCATAAACCTAAAAGAGAGATGACGTGCATAAACCTAAAAGAGAGATGACGTGCATAAACCTACAAGAGAGATTGCATAAACCTAAAAGTTGTGCATAAACCTTATGAAGTCTAAACCTAAAAGAGATAATGGTGCATTAAAAGAGATATGGCGTGCCCTAGGAGATATGACGTGCATAAACCTATATGACGTGCATAAACCTAAAAGAGATATGACATGCATAAACCTAAAAGAGATATGGCGGCATAAACCTAAAAGAGATATGACGTGCATAATCCTATCCCATAAACCTAGGAGATATGACGTGCAAAACCTAGGAGATATGCGTGCATAAACCTAGGAGATATGTGCATAATCCTAAAAGAGATATGACGTGCATTCAGAAAGTATTCCTTCTCCTTTCAACATTTTGAATTGTTACTTATTCTAAAGATGGATTAAATTGCTCCCCCCCCCCCCCATCAAACACAATACCCCATAATGAGGAGGACACGTCCCCCTATCCCCCGTGAAGGTTGCGCCCCTGAACACTGTGAACCATGGGCAATAATTCAATTTTTTTCAAATGTGTCTTTTTTTTCTATATATATATATTGTGTGTACTTCCCTCAGAGAGAAGGTCTGTTTTGTTTCCTGACCTTGACTACCACTACTGAAACCTGACCACAGACCACACCAGCCTCATGTATAAGTTGCCATTATGTCTGTAATGGTGTTAAAGAGAGCCCCCCCCATTCCAACACTCCATTAAATGCCATCATTCACAGACGAGCACGGGTCACTCACACCATATTCAAATATAGCTTCATGTCATGTGCTCTCACTCTTAAGGACAGGATCTGTAACCTGCTACACTTTAGTCACAGGAGGCTGGTGGCACCTTAATTGAGGAGGACAAAGCTCGTAGTAATGAATGGAATGGTATCAAACACATCACACACGTGGTTTCCATTGATGTCCATTAGTTTGAGTTAGTTTCCCTTCACCAACCTCTTGTGTCTTTTAATAGTTAACCTACTTAATGTTACTGGGACAGTCAGGCTATTACCAGAGTAAATAACATGAATCTGCCTGGGCTCTGACAGGGTTAGGACTAGATGGGATACAGCAGTAAATAACATGAATCTGTCTGGGCTCTGACAGGGTTAGGACTAGATGGGATACAGCAGTAAATAACATGAATCTGCCTGGGCTCTGACAGGGTTAGGACTAGATGGGATACAGCAGTAAATAACATGAATCTGTCTGGGCTCTGACAGGGTTAGGACTAGATGGGATACAGCAGTAAATAACATGAATCTGCCTGGGCTCTGACAGGGTTAGGACTAGATGGGATACAGCAGTAAATAACATGAATCTGCCTGGGCTCTGACAGGGTTAGGACTAGATGGGATACAGAAAATTAAATGGAAGCAGAAAGTGGTGTGTGTGTATGTGTGTGTGTGTGTGTGTTAGAGAGACACACACAGAGAGAGAGAGAGAGACGCAGAGAGAGAGACACAGAGAGAGACACACAGAGAGAGAGAGACACAGAGAGAGACACACAGACACAGAGAGAGACACAGAGAGAGACACACAGAGAGAGACACACAGAGAGAGACACACAGAGAGAGACACACAGAGAGAGACACACAGAGAGAGACAGAGAGAGACAGAGAGACACACAGAGAGACAGAGACAGAGAGAGAGAGACAGAGAGAGAGAGACACACAGAGAGACACACACAGAGAGAGAGAGACACAGAGAGAGAGAGAGACGCAGAGAGAGAGAGACGTGGGGTGACAAGGAGATTCTCGTTTGGCCAAAAGACCGTCTTCTGTGAACTGGAAACCGATGTGGTTGAGGAGTGTGTCAATCAATTAGTAGTTGAACGGAAGACTGTCCTCCCCTCCTACATAGCCACCTTTGATCGAGGATACATGTGTATCCTACCGCAGAACAGTTTGGAAATCTACCACACTTTTGAATCTGCTGCTGTTTTGTCAGAAGAGAGAAATTGGCACACGTTTAAAAAAAATAATATGCTACTTATTAACTCTCCTCCATTTTATTTTATTTTACCTTTATTTAACTCGGCAAGTCAGTTAAGAACAAAATCTTATTTTCAATGACGGCCTACCGGGGAACTGCCTGCTCAGGGGCAGAATGACAGCTCTTGTCAGCTCGGGATTTGAACTTGCAACCTTTCGGTGACTCGTCCAACGCTCTAACCACTAGGCTACCCTGCCACCCCATTAACCTTTAACCTTTTTCAAAAAGGAGACAAGAGAAGGTGTTGAGCTAATTCGAATTTTGAATGTCATTTTATTTGTCACATACACATGTTCAGCAGATGTTATCTGGGGTGTAGCGTAACGCTGGTGTTCCTAGCTCCAACAGTGTAATGCTGGTGTTCCTAGCTCCAACAGTGAAATGCTGGTGTTCCTAGCTCCAACAGTGTAATGCTGGTGTTTCTAGCTCCAACAGTGAAATGCTGGTGTTTCTAGCTCCAACAGTGAAATGCTGGTGTTCCTAGATCCAACAGTGAAATGCTGGTGTTTCTAGCTCCAACAGTGTAATGCTGGTGTTCCTAGCTCCAACAGTGTAACGCTGGTGTTCCTAGCTCCAACAGTGTAATGCTGGTGTTCCTAGCTCCAACAGTGTAACGCTGGTGTTCCTAGCTCCAACAGTGTAATGCTGGTGTTCCTAGCTCCAACAGTGTAATGCTGGTGTTCCTAGCTCCAACAGTGTAATGCTGGTGTTCCTAGCTCCAACAGTGAAATGCTGGTGTTTCTAGCTCCAACAGTGTAATGCTGGTGTTTCTAGCTCCAACAGTGTAATGCTGGTGTTCCTAGCTCCAACAGTGAAATGCGGGTGTTCCTAGCTCCAACAGTGTAATGCTGGTGTTCCTAGCTCCAACAATGAAATGCTTGTGTTTCAAGCTTCAACAGTGTAATGCTGGTGTTCCTAGCTCCAACAGTGAAATGCTGGTGTTCCTAGCTCCAACAGTGTAATGCTGGTGTTCCTAGCTCCAACAGTGTAATGCTGGTGTTCCTAGCTCCAACAGTGTAATGCTGGTGTTCCTAGCTCCAACAGTGAAATGCTGGTGTTTCTGGCTCCAACAGTGAAATGCTGGTGTTTCTGGCTCCAACAGTGTAATGCTGGTGTTCCTGGCTCCAACAGTGAAATGCTGGTGTTTCTGGCTCCAACAGTGAAATGCTGGTGTTTCTGGCTCCAACAGTGTAATGTTGGTGTTCCTAGCTCCAACAGTGAAATGCTGGTGTTCCTAGTTCTAACAGTGAAATGCTGGTGTTCCTAGTTCCAACAGTGTAATGCTGGTGTTCCTAGCTCCAACAGTGTAATGCTGGTGTTCCTAGCTCCAACAGTGTAATGCTGGTGTTTCTAGCTCCAACAGTGAAATGCTGGTGTTCCTAGCTCCAACAGTGAAATGCTGGTGTTTCTGGCTCCAACAGTGAAATGCTGGTGTTTCTGGCTCCAACAGTGTAATGCTGGTGTTCCTAGCTCCAACAGTGAAATGCTGGTGTTCCTAGCTCCAACAGTGTAATGCTGGTGTTTCTAGCTCCAACAGTGAAATGCTGGTGTTTCTAGCTCCAACAGTGAAATGCTGGTGTTTCTGGCTCCAACAGTGAAATGCTGGTGTTTCTGGCTCCAACAGTGAAATGCTGGTGTTTCTGGCTCCAACAGTGAAATGCTGGTGTTCCTAGCTCCAACAGTGAAATGCTGGTGTTTCTGGCTCCAACAGTGAAATGCTGGTGTTTCTGGCTCCAACAGTGAAATGCTGGTGTTTCTGGCTCCTACAGTGTAATGCTGGTGTTCCTAGCTCCAACAGTGTTAATGCTGGTGTTCCTAGCTCCAACAGTGTTAATGCTGGTGTTCCTAGCTCCAACAGTGTTAATGCTGGTGTTTCTAGCTCCAACAGTGAAATGCTGGTGTTTCTAGCTCCAACAGTGAAATGCTGGTGTTCCTAGCTCCAACAATGAAATGCTGGTGTTTCTTGCTCCTACAGTGTAATGCTGGTGTTCCTAGCTCCAACAGTGAAATGCTGGTGTTTCTGGCTCCTACAGTGTAATGCTGGTGTTTCTAGCTCCAACAGTGTAATGCTGGTGTTTCTAGCTCCAACAGTGTAATGCTGGTGTTCCTAGCTCCAACAATGTAATGCTGGTGTTCCTAGCTCCAACAGTGTAATGCTGGTGTTCCTAGCTCCAACAGTGATATGCTGGTGTTCCTAGCTCCAACAGTGTAATGCTGGTGTTTCAAGCTCCTACAGTGAAATGCTGGTGTTTCTAGCTCCAACAGTGAAATGCTGGTGTTCCTAGCTCCAACAGTGTAATGCTGGTGTTCCTAGCTCCAACAGTGAAATGCTGGTGTTTCTAGCTCCAACAGTGAAATGCTGGTGTTCCTAGCTCCAACAGTGTAATGCTGGTGTTCCTAGTTCCAACAGTGAAATGCTGGTGTTCCTAGTTCCAACAGTGTAATGCTGGTGTTCCTAGCTCCAACAGTGTAATGCTGGTGTTCCTAGCTCCAACAGTGTAATGCTGGTGTTTCTAGCTCAACAGTGAAATGCTGGTGTTCCTAGCTCCAACAGTGAAATGCTGGTGTTTCTGGCTCCAACAGTGAAATGCTGGTGTTTCTAGCTCCAACAGTGTAATGCTGGTGTTTCTGGCTCCAACAGTGAAATGCTGGTGTTTCTGGCTCCAACAGTGAAATGCTGGTGTTTCTGGCTCCAACAGTGAAATGCTGGTGTTTCTGGCTCCTACAGTGTAATGCTGGTGTTCCTGGCTCCAACAGTGTTAATGCTGGTGTTCCTAGCTCCAACAGTGTTAATGCTGGTGTTCCTAGCTCCAACAGTGTTAATGCTGGTGTTTCTAGCTCCAACAGTGAAATGCTGGTGTTTCTAGCTCCAACAGTGAAATGCTTGGTGTTCCTAGCTCCAACAATGAAATGCTGGTGTTTCTGGCTCCTACAGTGTAATGCTGGTGTTCCTAGCTCCAACAGTGAAATGCTGGTGTTTCTGGCTCCTACAGTGTAATGCTGGTGTTTCTAGCTCCAACAGTGTAATGCTGGTGTTCCTAGCTCCAACAGTGAAATGCTGGTGTTCCTAGCTCCAACAGTGTAATGCTGGTGTTTCTAGCTCCAACAGTGAAATGCTGGTGTTCCTAGATCCAACAGTGAAATGCTGGTGTTTCTAGCTCCAACAGTGTAATGCTGGTGTTCCTAGCTCCAACAGTGTAAATGCTGGTGTTCCTAGCTCCAACAGTGTAACGCTGGTGTTCCTAGCTCCAACAGTGTAACGCTGGTGTTCCTAGCTCCAACAGTGTAACGCTGGTGTTCCTAGCTCCAACAGTGTAATGCTGGTGTTCCTAGCTCCAACAGTGTAATGCTGGTGTTCCTAGCTCCAACAGTGAAATGCTGGTGTTTCTAGCTCCAACAGTGTAATGCTGGTGTTCCTAGTTCCAACAGTGTAATGCTGGTGTTCCTAGCTCCAACAGTGAAATGCGGGTGTTCCTAGCTCCAACAGTGTAATGCTGGTGTTCCTAGCTCCAACAATGAAATGCTTGTGTTTCAAGCTTCAACAGTGTAATGCTGGTGTTCCTAGCTCCAACAGTGAAATGCTGGTGTTCCTAGCTCCAACAGTGTAATGCTGGTGTTCCTAGCTCCAACAGTGTAATGCTGGTGTTCCTAGCTCCAACAGTGTAATGCTGGTGTTCCTAGCTCCAACAGTGAAATGCTGGTGTTTCTGGCTCCAACAGTGAAATGCTGGTGTTTCTGGCTCCAACAGTGTAATGCTTGTGTTCCTAGCTCCAACAGTGAAATGCTTGTGTTTCTGGCTCCAACAGTGAAATGCTGGTGTTTCTGGCTCCAACAGTGTAATGTTGGTGTTCCTAGCTCCAACAGTGAAATGCTGGTGTTCCTAGTTCCAACAGTGAAATGCTGGTGTTCCTAGTTCCAACAGTGTAATGCTGGTGTTCCTAGCTCCAACAGTGTAATGCTGGTGTTCCTAGCTCCAACAGTGTAATGCTGTGTTTCTAGCTCCAACAGTGAAATGCTGGTGTTCCTAGCTCCAACAGTGAAATGCTGGTGTTTCTAGCTCCAACAGTGAAATGCTGGTGTTTCTAGCTCCAACAGTGTAATGCTGGTGTTTCTAGCTCCAACAGTGTAATGCTGGTGTTTCTGGCTCCAACAGTGAAATGCTGAAATGCTGGTGTTTCTGGCTCCTACAGTGTAATGCTGGTGTTCCTAGCTCCAACAGTGTTAATGCTTGTGTTCCTAGCTCCAACAGTGTAATGCTGGTGTTCCTAGCTCCAACAGTGTAATGCTGGTGTTTCTAGCTCCAACAGTGTAATGCTGGTGTTTCTAGCTCCAACAGTGTGTTCCTAATGCTGGTGTTCCTAGCTCCAACAGTGAAATGCTGGTGTTCCTGGCTCCAACAGTGTAATGCTGGTGTTCCTGGCTCCAACAGTGAAATGCTGGTGTTTCTGGCTCCAACAGTGTAATGCTGGTGTTCCTAGCTCCAACAGTGTAATGCTGGTGTTTCTAGCTCCAACAGTGAAATGCTGGTGTTCCTAGCTCCAACAGTGTAATGCTGGTGTTCCTAGCTCCAACAGTGTAATGCTGGTGTTCCTAGCTCCAACAGTGAAATGCTGGTGTTTCTAGCTCCAACAGTGTAATGCTGGTGTTCCTAGCTCCAACAGTGAAATGCTGGTGTTTCTAGCTCCAACAGTGAAATGCTGGTGTTCCTAGCTCCAACAGTGTAATGCTGGTGTTCCTAGCTCCAACAGTGAAATGCTGGTGTTTCTAGCTCCAACAGTGTAATGCTGGTGTTCCTAGCTCCAACAGTGAAATGCTGGTGTTTCTGGCTCCAACAGTGAAATGCTGGTGTTTCTGGCTCCACAGTGAAATGCTGGTGTTCTAGCTCCAACAGTGTAATGCTGGTGTTCCTAGCTCCAACAGTGTAATGCTGGTGTTCCTAGCTCCAACAGTGAAATGCTGGTGTTTCTAGCTCCAACAGTGAAATGCTTGTGTTTCTGGCTCCAACAGTGAAATGCTGTGTTTCTGGCTCCAACAGTGTAATGCTGGTGTTCCTGGCTCCAACAGTGTTAATGCTGGTGTTCCTAGCTCCAACAGTGTTAATGCTGGTGTTCCTAGCTCCAACAGTGTTAATGCTGGTGTTTCTAGCTCCAACAGTGAAATGCTGGTGTTTCTAGCTCCAACAGTGAAATGCTGGTGTTCCTAGCTCCAACAATGAAATGCTGGTGTTTCTGGCTCCAACAGTGTAATGCTGGTGTTCCTAGCTCCAACAGTGTAATGCTGGTGTTCCTAGCTCCAACAGTGAAATGCTGGTGTTCCTAGCTCCAACAGTGTAATGCTGGTGTTCCTAGCTCCAACAGTGTAATGCTGGTGTTCCTAGCTCCAACAGTGTAATGCTGGTGTTCCTAGCTCCAACAGTGTAATGCTGGTGTTCCTAGCTCCAACAGTGTAATGCTGGTGTTTCCTAGCTCCAACAGTGAAATGCTGGTGTTCCTAGCTCCAACAGTGTAATGCTGGTGTTCCTAGCTCCAACAGTGAAATGCTGGTGTTCCTAGCTCCAACAGTGTAATGCTGGTGTTCCTAGCTCCAACAGTGT
Organism: Oncorhynchus masou masou; assembly: GCF_036934945.1. Taxonomy (NCBI): domain Eukaryota; kingdom Metazoa; phylum Chordata; class Actinopteri; order Salmoniformes; family Salmonidae; genus Oncorhynchus; species Oncorhynchus masou. The sequence goes on from NC_088226.1 coordinate 71,499,664, forward strand.
AATGCTGGTGTTCCTAGCTCCAACAGTGTAATGCTGGTGTTCCTAGCTCCAACAGTGTAATGCTGGTGTTCCTAGCTCCAGTGTAATGCTGGTGTTCAGTGTAATGCTGGTGTTCCTAGCTCCAACAGTGTAATGCTGGTGTTCCTAGCTCCAACAGTGTAATGCTGGTGTTCCTAGCTCCAACAGTGTAATGCTTGTGTTCCTAGCTCCAACAGTGTAATGCTTGTGTTCCTAGCTCCAACAGTGAAATGCTGGTGTTCCTAGCTCCAACAGTGTAATGCTGGTGTTCCTAGCTCCAACAGTGTAATGCTGGTGTTCCTAGTCCAACAGTGTAATGCTGGTGTTCCTAGCTCCAACAGTGTAATGCTGGTGTTCCTAGCTCCAACAGTGTAATGCTGGTGTTCCTAGCTCCAACAGTGTAATGCTGGTGTTCCTAGCTCCAACAGTGAAATGCTGGTGTTCCTAGCTCCAACAGTGTAATGCTGGTGTTCCTAGCTCCAACAGTGTAATGCTGGTGTTCCTAGCTCCAACAGTGAAATGCTGGTGTTCCTAGCTCCAACAGTGAAATGCTGGTGTTCCTAGCTCCAACAGTGAAATGCTTGGTGTTCCTAGCTCCAACAGTGTAATGCTGGTGTTCCTAGCTCCAACAGTGAAATGCTGGTGTTCCTAGCTCCAACAGTGTAATGCTGGTGTGTTCTAGCTCCAACAGTGTAATGCTTGTGTTCCTAGCTCCAACAGTGAAATGCTGGTGTTCCTAGCTCCAACAGTGAAATGCTGGTGTTTCTAGCTCCAACAGTGAAATGCTGGTGTTCCTAGCTCCAACAGTGTAATGCTGGTGTTCTAGCTCCAACAGTGTAATGCTGGTGTTCCTAGCTCCAACAGTGTAATGCTGGTGTTTCTAGCTCCAACAGTGTAATGCTGGTGTTCCTAGCTCCAACAGTGTAATGCTGGTGTTCCTAGCTCCAACAGTGTTAATGCTGGTGTTCCTAGCTCCAACAGTGTAATGCTGGTGTTCCTAGCTCCAACAGTGAAATGCTGGTGTTTCTAGCTCCAACAGTGAAATGCTGGTGTTCCTAGCTCCAACAATGTAATGCTGGTGTTTCTGGCTCCAACAGTGTAATGCTGGTGTTCCTAGCTCCAACAGTGTAATGCTGGTGTTTCTAGCTCCAACAGTGTAATGCTGGTGTTCCTAGCTCCAACAGTGTAATGCTGGTGTTTCTAGCTCCAACAGTGTAATGCTGGTGTTCTGTGGTGTTCCTAGCTCCAACAGTGTAATGCTGGTGTTCCTAGCTCCAACAGTGAAATGCTGGTGTTCCTAGCTCCAACAGTGTAATGCTGGTGTTCCTAGCTCCAACAGTGAAATGCTGGTGTTCCTAGCTCCAACAGTGAAATGCTGGTGTTCCTAGCTCCAACAGTGTAATGCTGGTGTTCCTAGCTCCAACAGTGAAATGCTGGTGTTCCTAGCTCCAACAGTGAAATGCTGGTGTTCCTAGCTCCAACAGTGTAATGCTGGTGTTCCTAAATGCTCTAGCTCCAACAGTGAAATGCTGGTGTTCCTAGCTCCAACAGTGAAATGCTGGTGTTCCTAGCTCCAACAGTGAAATGCTGGTGTTTCTAGCTCCAACAGTGAAATGCTGGTGTTCCTAGCTCCAACAGTGAATGCTGTGTTGCTGGTGTTTCTAGCTCCAACAGTGAAATGCTTGTGTTTCTAGCTCCAACAGTGTAATGCTGGTGTTCCTAGCTCCAACAGTGTAATGCTGGTGTTCCTAGCTCCAACAGTGTAATGCTGTGTTCCTGGCTCCAACAGTGTAATGCTGGTGTTCTAGCTAGCTCTCAACAGTGTAATGCTGGTGTTCCTAGCTCCAACAGTGTAATGCTGGTGTTCCTAGCTCCAACAGTGTAATGCTGGTGTTCCTAGCTCCAACAGTGTAATGCTGGTGTTCCTAGCTCCAACAGTGTAATGCTGGTGTTCCTAGCTCCAACAGTGAAATGCTGGTGTTCCTAGCTCCAACAGTGAAATGCTCCAACAGTGTGCTTGTTTCCTAGCTCCAACAGTGTAATGCTGGTGTTCCTAGCTCCAACAGTGAAATGCTGGTGTTCCTAGCTCCAACAGTGAGCTCCAATGCTGGTGTTCCTAGCTCCAACAGTGAAATGCTGGTGTTCCTAGCTCCAACAGTGAAATGCTGGTGTTCCTAGCTCCAACAGTGAAATGCTGGTGTTTCTAGCTCCAACAGTGAAATGCTTGTGTTCCTCCAACAGTGAAATGCTGGTGTTTCTGGCTCCTACAGTGAAATGCTGGTGTTCCTAGCTCCAACAGTGTTAATGCTGGTGTTCCTAGCTCCAACAGTGTTAATGCTGGTGTTCCTAGCTCCAACAGTGAAATGCTGGTGTTTCTAGCTCCAACAGTGAAATGCTGGTGTTCCTAGCTCCAACAATGAAATGCTGGTGTTTCTGGCTCCTACAGTGTAATGCTGGTGTTCCTAGCTCCAACAGTGAAATGCCTGTGTTTCTGGCTCCAACAGTGTAATGCTGGTGTTTCTAGCTCCAACAGTGTAATGCTGGTGTTTCTAGCTTCAACAGTGTAATGCTGGTGTTCCTAGCTCCAACAGTGTAATGCTGGTGTTCCTAGCTCCAACAGTGTAATGCTGGTGTTCTAGCACCAACAGTGATATGCTGGTGTTCCTAGCTCCAACAGTGTAATGCTGGTGTTCCTAGCTCCAACAGTGTAATGCTGGTGTTCCTAGCTCCAACAGTGTAATGCTGGTGTTCCTAGCTCCAACAGTGTTAATGCTGGTGTTTCTAGCTCCAACAGTGAAATGCTGGTGTTTCTAGCTCCAACAGTGAAATGCTGGTGTTCCTAGCTCCAACAATGAAATGCTGGTGTTTCTGGCTCCTACAGTGTAATGCTGGTGTTCCTAGCTCCAACAGTGATATGCTGGTGTTCCTAGCTCCAACAGTGTAATGCTTGTGTTCCTAGCTCCAACAGTGTAATGCTGGTGTTCCTAGCTCCAACAGTGTAATGCTGGTGTTCCTAGCGCCAACAGTGTAATGCTGGTGTTCCTAGATCCAACAGTGTAATGCTGGTGTTCCTAGCTCCAACAGTGTAATGCTGGTGTTCCTAGCTCCAACAGTGTAATGCTGGTGTTCCTAGCTCCAACAGTGTAATGCTGGTGTTTCTAGCTCCAACAGTGTAATGCTGGTGTTCCTAGCTCCAACAGTGTAATGCTGGTGTTCCAGCTCCAACAGTGTGAAACAGCTGGTGTTTCTAGCTCCAACAGTGCAGTAACATCTAACAATTCACAACAATACACACAAATCTAAAAGTAAAATAATGGAATTAAGAAATATATAAATATTAGACAAGCAATTTATAAAAGGCCAGGGTGTTTTTTTTTTACCTCCTCAAAGCTCCTCTGCTCAGCTGCTTCCTGTGTAAAACTGTCACAAACAGGAAGTTGTTTTTTTAATAAGCAGTATTGTGGCAGGAGGCAGGCACATTGGAGACAAATGTCCCTTCAAGCCCCCGAGCAGTTCATCTCTATGGTTACACAGATGTCCCTTCAAGGCACCGTACAGAGCATCTCTATGGTTACACAGATGTCCCCTTCAAGCCACCTTAGTTCATCTCTATGGTTACACAAATGTCCCCTTCAAGCCACCTTACAATTCATCTCTATGGTTACACAGATGTCCCCTTCAAGCCACTTACAGTTCATCTCTATGGTTACACAGATGTCCCCTTCAAGGCACCGTACAGAGCATCTCTATGGTTACACACAACAAATCAACAAGGAAACAGGAGGAGGAGAACTAAATGGACAGCTTCATATTCAGCGTCACTGCTGAAGACTTTTATACTCTTCTTCATCGTTATCGTAATCTGACTCTTTGTCTTCTGTGTTTTTCTTTTTAACATAATATCTGTTATTCTGAGACTGGGTCACATTGTGTAGCGGTCACTGTGTGGCCTGGACGGGTGGAGCATTAGACACTGGAGGATCGTTTACGTTGAATACAATACAATGCTATATAATGTCACTCACTCAAAGATATATCACAATGCCTGGACCAGAACCCCCCTCCAAGACCAACTGTAAATTATTGATTTTGACGGTGATGCTTTTGGACAAAACAATGAGACTTTTCATTTGATCGGCATCAATACGTCATGTGATTAAATTCTTTATATCTGTGCGTGACAATGAAGGGCCTGTAGTTCATCTATATTTCAACAACCAAATTAGATTTTAAACTGAGAGCAAAAATACATGGAAGGAAGAGAGTGAGAGGGCAGAGAGTGTTTGGGCTGCCACAGGCATACCTCCCACAACAGTGTGTGTGTGTGTGTGTGTGTGTGTGTGTGTGTGTGTGTGTGTGTGTGTGTGTGTGTGTGTGTGTGTGTGTGTGTCTATCCCAGTGACGGTTGGTGCCGTTTTAAGATGAGGGAGCATGGCCCTTATTTCTATTAGAGCCTATTGAAATGACTGTCATTCATATTCCATTCACCCAGTTCAATGTAACATTTATAGGTTTGGTTTGGTCTACGGCATGGTACTCTAATGCCAAGAAACACATTTGATGTGACATACAGAGACACTATTCAATAGAGACACATGGAGGTCTGGACCATAGAGACACATGGAGGTCTGGACCATAGAGACACATGGAGGTCTGGAACATAGAGACACATGGAGGTCTGGACCATAGAGACACATGGAGGTCTGGACCATAGAGACACATGGAGGTCTGGACCATAGAGACACATGGAGGTCTGGACCATAGAGACACATGGAGGTCTGGACCATAGAGACACATGAGGTCTGGACCATAGAGACACATGGAGGTCTGGACCATAGAGACACATGGAGGTCTGGACCATAGAGACACATGGAGGTCTGGAGCATAGGTGGAGGTTTGGACCATAGAGACACATGGAGGTTTGGACCATAGAGACACATGGAGGTTTGGACCATAGAGACACATGGAGGTCTGGACCATAGAGACACACGGAGGTCTGGACCATAGAGACACACGGAGGTCTGGACCATAGAGACACACGGAGGTCTGGAACATAGAGACACACGGAGTTCTGGACCATAGAGACACATGGAGGTCTGGACCATAGAGACACATGGAGGTCTGGACCATAGAGACACATGGAGGTCTGGACCATAGAGACACATGGAGGTCTGGACCATAGAGACACGTGGAGGTCTGGACCATAGAGACACGTGGAGGTCTGGACCATAGAGACACGTGGAGGTCTGGACCATAGAGACACATGGAGGTCTGGACCATAGAGACACATGGAGGTCTGGACCATAGAGACACATGGAGGTCTGGACCATAGAGACACATTAATCTGAATAAAAATACAAATAAAATTGTGAGTCAAATACTGTCATATACACACTCAGAAATATATCTAATTAAACACAGTCCAGGTGTGTTTTAACATTTCAGCCAGAGACAATATAGTTGATATATTTCATCCAGACCCTGAACACAAACATTTCTATTCTATTTGTGTGAATTATCAGAGAATAAATAAAGTTTAATTAAAGGGAACAAACACATGAAAAACAGATTATGATTTATAGCCTGGGTTCTCGCTCTTGATCTCATAACCTTATACTTTTAACTAACATGTCTGTATATCTGTTCAGTGGTGTGTCAAGTAGCAGGAGAAGGGTCAAGTTGTAGGAGACGGGTCAAGTAGCAGTAGATGGGTCAAGTAGCAGTAGACGGGTCAAGTAGAGGGAGACGGGTCAAGTAGAGGGAGACGGGTCAAGTAGAGGAGACGGGTCAAGTAGGAGGAGACGTGTCAAGTAGTAGGAGACGGGTCAAGTAGAAGTAGACGGGTGAAGTAGCAGGAGATGGGTCAAGTAGCAGTAGAAGGGTCAAGTAGAGGAGACGGGTCAATTAGAAGTAGACGGGTCAAGTAGAAGTAGACGAAGGGTCAAGTAGAGGGAGAGGGTCAAGTAGCAGAGGAAGGGTCAAGTAGAGGTGAAGGGTCAAGTAGAGGAGACGGGTCAAGTAGAGGGAGACGGGTCAAGTAGAGGGAGACGGGTCAAGTAGAGGGAGACGGGTCAAGTAGAGGAGACGGGTCAAGTAGGAGGACACGGGTCAGGTAGAAGTGAAGGGTCAAGTAGAGGGATACGGGTCAAATAGAGTGTGAAGGGTCAAGTAGAGTGTGAAGGGTCAAGTAGAAATAGACGGGTCATGTAGAGGGAGACGGGTCAAGTAGGGAGACGGGTCAAGTAGCAGGAGGCGGGTCTACAACAGGCCGAGGTCTACAACAGGCCGAGGTCTACAACAGGCCGAGGTCTACAACAGGCCGAGGTCTACAACAGGCCGAGGTCTACAACAGGCCGAGGTCCACAACAGGCCGAGGTCCACAACAGGCCGAGGTCCACAACAGGCCGAGGTCCACAACAGGCCGAGGTCCACAACAGGCCGAGGTCCACAACAGGCCGAGGTCCACAACAGGCCGAGGTCCACAACAGGCCGAGGTCCACAACAGGCCGAGGTCCACAACAGGCCGAGGTCTACAACAGGCCGAGGTCTACAACAGGCCGAGGTCTACAACAGGCCGAGGTCTACAACAGGCCGAGGTCGAGCAGTCACAGACAGGTCTGGTGTGAAGTGTTGGTTATTCAATATGAGGGTTCGTTCAGTTCATTGGGTTGACAGTTGCTGCCACCTGACTCCTTTTCCTGTCATCCTACGCTAGTGACAATCAGCTGGTACTATGGCTGTCGTGTGTGTGTGCGTGCGTGTGCGTGTGTGTGAGCGCACGTGCCTACATGCCTCCTTGCGTTTTATTTATATATTGAACCCGGTATTTGATTTTACCAGGTAAGTTGTCTGAGAACACATTCTGATTTACAGCAACGACCTGGGGAATAGTTACAGGGGAGAGGAGGGGGATGAATGAGCCAATAGGAAACTGGGGAGGATTAGGTGGCCATGATGGTATGAAGGAAATGTATCCAGGACATCGTAGTTAACACCCCTACAATTAAGTGCCACGGACTCTTTAGTGACCACAGAGAGTCAGGATACCCGTTTGAACCATCCGACACACAGGGCAATGTCCCCATCACTGCCCTGGGGCATTGGGTTGTGTTCGGCGGGAGGAGACATCATCCACCCGATGACAAGTATCATTAACCCCAGCTGCTCAGCCCGCTCTTCTGTCATGTGGGAGAGAGAGGAGGAGAGAGTGAGGTGAGAGAGGGCCCTGGAATGTTTACATTTACATTTACATTTAAGTCATTTAGCAGACGCTCTTATCCAGAGCGACTTACAAATTGGTGAATTCACCTTCTGACATCCAGTGGAACACAATCTTTGTTAACCACAGACTCCAGGGGTAAAGTCATCCCGAACCACAGACTCCAGGGGTAAAGTCATCCCGAACCACAGACTCCAGGGGTAAAGTCATCCCGAACCACAGACTCCAGGGGTAAAGTCATCCTGAACCACAGACTCCAGGGGTAAAGTCATCCTGAACCACAGACTCCAGGGGTAAAGTCATCCCGAACCACAGACTCCAGGGGTAAAGTCATCCTGAACCACAGACTCCAGGGGTAAAGTCATCCCGAACCACAGACTCCAGGGGTAAAGTCATCCTGAACCACAGACTCCAGGGGTAAAGTCATCCAGACCCACAGACTCCAGGGTTAAAGTCATCCTGAACCACAGACTCCAGGGGTAAAGTCATCGTGAACCACAGACTCCAGGGGTAAAGTCATCCTGAACCACAGACTCCAGGGGTAAAGTCATCCTGAACCACAGACTCCAGGGTAAAGTCATCCTGAACCACAGACTCCAGGGGTAAAGTCATCCTGAACCACAGACTCCAGGGTAAAGTCATCCTGAACCACAGACTCCAGGGGTAAAGTCATCCCGAACCACAGACTCCAGGGGTAAAGTCATCCTGAACCACAGACTCCAGGGGTAAAGTCATCCTGAACCACAGACTCCAGGGGTAAAGTCATCCTGAAGCCAAAAATCGGGTGCTTCATTGTTCCAGGATATTTCCTCAGACCACCACTGTCCTCATTGTGCGTTGACACAAATATACTTACCAATATATACAACAAATATATCTACCAATATATACCACAAATTTATATACCAATATATACCACAAATATATCTACCAATATATACCACAAATATATCTACCAATATATACCACAAATATATCTACCAATATGTACCACACATATATCTACCAATATATACCACAAATATATCTACCAATATATACCACAAATATATCTACCAATATATACCACAAATAGACTTACCAATATATACCACAAAATATATCTACCAATATATACCACAAATATATATACCAATATATACCACAAATATACTTACCAATATATACCACAAAATATATCTACCAATATATACCACAAATATACTTACCAATATATACCACAAATATATCTACCAATATATATACCACAAATATATCTACCAATATATACCACACATATATCTACCAATATATACCACAAATATATATACCACAAATATACTTACCAATATATACCACAAAATATATCTACCAATATATACCACAAATATATCTACCAATATGTACCACAAATATATCTACCAATATATATACCACAAATATATCTACCAATATATATACCACAAATATATCTACCAATATATTCCACAAATATATCTACCAATATATATACCACAAATATATCTACCAATATATACCACAAATAGACTTACCAATATATACCACAAAATATATATACCAATATATACCGCAAATATACTTACCAATATATACCACACATATATCTTCCAATATATACCACAAATATATCTACCAATATATACCACAAATATATCTACCAATATATATACCACAAATATATCTACCAATATATACCACAATTATATCTACCAATAGAAACACCAGGATCTGGGCCTGGTCAATTTGAGCTGGCTTTTTTTTGCGCGTCATATTTCAATGTGGTGGCAAGTAACAGTACTTCAAAACTGCAAAACAAACATTTACACTTTAAATCCACAAAGTTTCCTCTAACCTTAATCTATCAGCTAACCTCTCTCACCTTGCTGGATGATTCATTCAAGGCTTTAAATAAAACAGGGAGGGTTGATTAATCATAGCAGGGTGAGGTGCTGACTGTCCCTGCTGCCATGTCATGCCCCCCCCTCTGTGAATGTGCAAAGCCAGCATGGGACCTGGATCCTGTGTAAAAGGCATAGAGGGTGAAGAGCCAGCTGGCAGCATGGAACAGCGTGGACAGTCTGCTGCTGTGACCAGCTAGAGCAAGGGATCATCAACTATCAACGACGGGACCATTTGTTTTTCTTGAGTGGATGGTCGAGGGGCCAGAACATAATTACAAATAATTTGTTGACTGCAATTTGACCGCAAGAATCCTAAAAGAGATATGACGTGCATAAACCTAAAAAAGATATGACGTGCATAAACCTAAAAGAGAGATGACGTGAATAAACCTAAAAGAGATATGACGTGCATAAACCTAAAGAGATATGACGTGCATAAACCTAAAAAAGATATGACGTGCATAAACCTAAAAAAGATATGACGTGCATAAACCTAAAAGAGATATGACGTGCATAAACGTAAAGAGATATGACGTGCATAATCCTAAAAGAGATATGACGTGAATAAACCTAGGAGATATGACGTGCATAATCCTAGGAGATATGACGTGCATAATCCTAAAAGAGATATGACGTGCATAATCCTAAAAGAGATATGACGTGGATAATCCTAGGAGATATGACGTGCATAATCCTAAAAGAGATATGACGTGCATAATCCTAAAGAGATGACGTGCATAATCCTAAAAGAGATATGACGTGAATAAACCTAAAAGAGATATGACGTGCATAATCCTAGGAGATATGACGTGCATGATCCTAAAAGAGATATGACGTGAATAAACCTAAAAGAGATATGACGTGCATAATCCTAGGAGATATGACGTGCATAATCCTAAAAGAGATATACGTGCATGATCCTAGGAGATATGGCGTGCATAATCCTAAAAGAGATATGACGTGCATAATCCTAAAAGAGATAGCGTGCATAATCCTAGGAGATATGACGTGCATGATCCTAAAAGAGATATGACGTGAATAAACCTAAAAGAGATATGACGTGCATAATCCTAGGAGATATGACGTGCATAATCCTAAAAGAGAGATGACGTGCATAAACCTAAAGAGACATGACGTGCATAAACCTAAAAGAGATATGACGTGAATAAACCTAAAAGAGAGATGACGTGCATAAACCTAAAGAGATATGACGTGCATTCAGAAAGTATTCCTTCTCTTTTACCACATTTTTTTTTACGTTGTTACTTATTCTAAAGATGGATTAAATTGCTCCCCCCCATCAAACACAATACCCCATAATGAGGGAGGGGGGCACGTCCCCCTATCCCCCCGTGAAGGTTGCGCCCCTGAACACTGTGAACCATGAGCAATAATTCAATTTTTTTTTCAACTGAATCTGTCAAAGGTGTCTTTTTTTCTATATATATATATATTGTGTGTACTTCCCTCAGAGAGAAGGTCTGTTTTGTTTCCTGACCTTGACTACCACTACTGAAACCTGACCACAGACACACCAGCCTCATGTATAAGTTGCCATTATGTCTGTAATGGTGTTAAAGAGAGCCCCCCCATTCCAACACTCCATTAAATGCCATCATTCACAGACGAGCACGGGTCACTCACACCATATTCAAATATAGCTTCGTGTCATGTGCTCTCACTCTTAAGGACAGGATCTGTAACCTGCTACACTTTAGTCACAGGAGGCTGGTGGCACCTTAATTGAGGAGGACAAGGCTCATAGTAATGAATGGAATGGTATCAAACACATCACACATTGATGTCCATTGGTGGTTTCCATTGATGTCCATTAGTTTGAGTTAGTTTGAATCTGCCTGGGCTCACCAACCTCTTGTGTCTTTTAATAGTTAACCTACTTAATGTGGGACACAGCTGGAGAAATAACATGAATCTGCCTGGGCTCTGACAGGGTTAGGACTAGACGGATACAGCAGTAAATAACATGAATCTGCCTGGGCTCTGACAGGGTTAGGACTAGATGGGATACAGCAGTAAATAACATGAATCTGCCTGGGCTCTGACAGGGTTAGGACTAGATGGGATACAGCAGTAAATAACATGAATCTGCCTGGGCTCTGACAGGGTTAGGACTAGATGGGATACAGCAGTAAATAACATGAATCTGCCTGGGCTCTGACAGGGTTAGGACTAGATGGGAAACAGCAGTAAATAACATGAATCTGCCTGGGGGCTCTGACAGGGTTAGGACTCAGCAGTAAATAACATGAATCTGCCTGTTGACAGGAGGACTAGATGGGAAACAGCAGTAAATAACATGAATCTGTCTTCTAACAGGGTTAGGACTAGATGGGATACATCTTTTTGTCAGAACTGGAGTGTTAACTTAGGATCCCCTTTAGCAGCAGCTCGTCTTCCTGGAGTCCAAACAGGGGACATGATCAACAACACATGATTACACATTTACAATATAACATACACAATACCACAACATCACTGGGTGAGTGTGTGTGTGTAGAGTGCACGTGTTAGTGTGTGTAGAGTGCACGTGTTAGTGTGTGTGTGTAGAGTGCACGTGTTAGTGTGTGTGTGTGTAGAGTGCACGTGTTAGTGTGTGCGTGTAAAGTGCGCGTGTTAGTGTGTGTGTGTAAAGTGCGCGTGTTAGTGTGTGTGTGTAGAGTGCACGTGTTAGTGTGTGTGTAGAGTGCACGTGTTAGTGTGTGTGTGTAGAGTGCGTGCTAGTGTGTGTGTGTAGAGTGCACGTAGAGTGCACGTGTTAGTGTGTGTGTGTAGAGTGCACGTGCTAGTGTGTGTGTGTAGAGTGCACGTAGAGTGTGTGTGTGTAGAGTGCACGTGTTAGTGTGTGTGTGTAGAGTGCACGTGTTTGTGTGTGTGTGTGTAAAGTGCACGTGTTAGTGTGTGTGTGTGTGTGTGGAGTGCACGTGTGTGTGTGTGTGTTAGTGTGCGTGTTAGTGTGTGTGTAAAGTGTGTGTGTGTGTGTAAAGTGTGTGTTAGTGTGTGCGTGTGTAGAGTGCACAGTGTTTGTGTGTGTGTGTGTGTGTGTGTAAAGTGTGTGTGTGTGTTAGTGTGTGTGTGTAAAGTGTGTGTGTGTGTGTTAGTGTGTGTGTGTAAAGTGTGTGTGTGTTAGTGTGTGTGTTAGTGTGTGTGTGTTAGTGTGTGCATGTGTTAGTGTGCGTGTGTGTGTTAGTGTGTTAGTGTATGCGTGTTAGTGTGTGTGTGTTAGTGTGTTAGTGTGCGTGTGTGTGTGTGTTAGTGTGTGTGTGTAAAGTGTGTGTGTTAGTGTGTGTGTGTGTGTGTGTGTTAGTGTGTGTGTGTGTTAGTGTGTGTGTGTAAAGTGTGTGTGTGAGTGTGTGTGTGTGTGTGTGTGTGTTAGTGTGTGTGTGTAAAGTGTGTGTGTTAGTGTATGCGTGTTAGTGTGTGTGTGTTAGTGTGTTAGTGTGCGTGTGTGTGTTAGTGTGTGTGTGTGTGTGTGTGTGTGTTAGTGTGTGTGTGTAAAGTGTGTGTTAGTGTGTGTGTTAGTGTGTGTGTGTGTGTTAGTGTGTGTGTGTGTTAGTGTGTGTTAGTGTGTGTGTGTGTGTTAGTGTGTGTGTGTGTGTTAGTGTGTGTGTGTGTTAGTGTGTGTGTGTAAAGTGTGTGTGTTAGTGTGTGTGTGTGTGTGTGTGTGTGTGTGTGTGTGTTAGTGTGTGTGTGTGTGTGTGTTAGTGTGTGTGTGTTAGTGTGTGTGTGTGTTAGTGTGTGTGTCTCCACAGTCCAGCAAAGACTGTTAGTTTTTTTAAGGTTTTAAATCAGATTTTAAGGCTCGAGTTCCCTGATGTTGAATATGTCTCTGCGTGGTTCCCAGAAACCTTTTCTGGACCGCGAAAACACCCCTGCATGTCTTGGGGGCCTTGTCTAGTGGGGGGGTTATGTCTCGTCTTGCGGGGGTTATGTCTCGTCTTGTGGGGGGCGGGGGGGGGTATGCCTCATCTTGTGGGGGGGGTTTGTCTCATCTTGTGGGGGGTATGCCTTGTCTTGTTGGGGGGTATGCCTTGTCTTGTGGGGGGTATGTCTCATCTTGTGGGGGGGGGGTTGTCTCATCATGTGGGGGGGTTTGTCTCATCTTGTGGGGGGGTATGCCTTGTCTTGTTGGGGGGTATGCCTTGTCTTGTGGGGGGGTATGTCTCACCTTGTGGGGGGTATGCCTTGTCTTGTGTGGGGGGATGCCTTGTCTTGTGGAGGGGGGGTATGCCTCATCTTGTGGGGGTGCCTTGTCTTGTGGGGGGTGGGTATGTCTCATCTTGTGGGGGTGCCTTGTCTTGTGGGGGTGGGTATGTCTCATCTTGTGGGGGGGTATGCCTTGTCTTGTGTGGGGGGGGTGCATGGGTGAATGAGCCGTGTGCTAGTCGGTTTTAAACGGACAGTTCGCTGCTCTCAACACGTCAACGCCTCTCAAAATAACAAGTAGTGATGAAGTCAATCTCTCCTCCACTTTGAGCCAGAAGAGATTGGCAAGCATGTTATTGATGTTAGCTCTCTGTGTACATCTCTTTGTCTACTTCTAAGGGCCAGCCGTGCTGCCCTGTTCTGAGCCAATTGCAATTTTCCTAAGTCCCTCTTTGTGGCACCTGACCATATGACTGGGCAGTCGTCCAGGTGAGACAAAACCAGGGCCTGTAGGACCTGCCTTGTTGATAGTGTTGTTAAGAAGGTAGAAACTAGGGCCTGTAGGACCTGCCTTTTGATAGTGTTGTTAAGAAGGTAGAAACTTGGCCCTGTAGGACCTGCCTTGTTGATAGTGTTGTTAAGAAGGTAGAAACTTGGCCCTGTAGGACCTGCCTTGTTGATAGTGTTGTTAAGAAGGTAGAAACTAGGGCCTGTAGGACCTGCCTTGGACCGGCAGCACTTTATTATAGACAGAATGATTTGTCCCAAATACAATGTTTTAACATTCTACAACTGACTGCAGCTCTTTGTTAAGTGTTGCAGTGATGTCACTTGTTGTGGCAGCTGACGTGTCTAGTGATGAGTCATCAGCACTTAATTTCACCAGCAGGATAGGAGAATTAACATAGCAGGATAGGAGAATTAACGTAGCAGGTTAGGAGAATTAACGTAGTAGGTTAGGAGAATTAAAGTAGGAGGTTAGGAGAATATAAGTAGCAGGTTAGGAGAATTACCGTAGCAGGTTAGGAGAATTAACGTAGTAGGTTAGGAGAATTAACGTAGTAGGTTAGGAGAATTAACGTAGCAGGATAGGAGAATTACCGTAGCAGGATAGGAGAATTACCGTAGCAGGATAGGAGAATTACCGTAGCAGGTTAGGGAGAATTACCGTAGTAGGTTAGGAGAATTACCGTAGTAGGTTAGGAGAATTACCGTAGCAGGTTAGGAGAATTAATGTAGCAGGTTAGGAGAATTAAAGTAGCAGGTTAGGAGAATTAAAGTAGCAGGTTAGGAGAACTAACGTAGCAGGTTAGGAGAATTAATGTAGCAGGTTAGGAGAATTACCGTAGCAGGTTAGGAGAACTAACGTAGCAGGTTAGGAGAATTAATGTAGCAGGTTAGGAGAACTACCGTAGCAGGTTAGGAGAATTAATGTAGCAGGTTAGGAGAACTACCGTAGCAGGTTAGGAGAATTAACGTAGCAGGTTAGGAGAATTAACGTAGCAGGTTAGGAGAATTAATGTAGCAGGTTAGGAGAACTACCGTAGCAGGTTAGGAGAATTACCGTAGCAGGTTAGGAGAATTAACGTAGAAGGTTAGGAGAATTAAAGTAGCAGGTTAGGAGAATTACCGTAGCAGGTTAGGAGAATTAACGTAGCAGGTTAGGAGAATTAAAGTAGCAGGTTAGGAGAATTACCGTAGCAGGTTAGGAGAATTAACGTAGAAGGTTAGGAGAATTACCGTAGCAGGTTAGGAGAATTAAAGTAGCAGGTTAGGAGAATTACCGTAGCAGGTTAGGAGAATTAACGTAGCAGGTTAGGAGAATTACCGTAGTAGGTTAGGAGAATTAACGTAGCAGGTTAGGAGAATTAACGTAGCAGGTTAGGAGAATTACCGTAGTAGGTTAGGAGAATTAACGTAGCAGGTTAGGAGAATTAACGTAGCAGGTTAGGAGAATTACCGTAGCATGTTAGGAGAATTAAAGTAGCAGGTTAGGAGAATTAACGTAGCAGGTTAGGAGAATTAAAGTAGCAGGTTAGGAGAATTACGTAGCAGGTTAGGAGAATTAAAGTAGCAGGTTAGGAGAATTACCGTAGCAGGTTAGGAGAATTACCGTAGCAGGACGGGAGAATTAAAGTAGAAGGTTAGGAGAATTACCGTAGCAGGTTAGGAGAATTAACGTAGTAGGTTAGGAGAATTAACGTAGCAGGTTAGGAGCATTAAAGTAGCAGGTTAGGAGAATTACCGTAGCAGGATAGGAGAATTAAAGTAGCAGGTTAGGAGAATTACCGTAGGCACGCGGCGTACAGTGCGTCTCTCTGGGGTTAAACACAACCCAGAGGCCTTTCAAGCAGCACGACAAGCTGTTGAGTGACTAATCAAGGAGGATGAGAACTAAAATCAACAGCTTCATAATCCCATTCACGCTGACCATATTACTGTAGGAAGGAAGGGTTTTTGTCACTGGGCTTCTACTTGTTCTTTTGGGGGCCTTGTTGTTACCGTAGCGACGATAAATCACTATCACAAAGTACCCGTGACATTAAAAACAGAAAGGCGTTGATTGGATAAATCTTTACTTTATTACAGTTTTTTTACCCAAGATGCATCTGGGGGCCGGGCGTTCACCTCACCTCCAAAACTCACTCACACCGTCTGCATTACCCAAGATGCATCTGAGGGCCGAAGCGTTCACCTCACCTCACCTACAAAACTCACTCACACCGTCTGCATTACCCAAGATGCATCTGGGGGCCGAAGCGTTCACCTCACCTCCAAAACTCACTCACACCGTCTGCATTACCCAAGATGCATCTGGGGGCCGAAGCGTTCACCTCACCTCCAAAACTCACTCACACCGTCTGCATTACCCAAGATGCATCTGGGGGCCGAAGCGTTCACCTCACCTCCAAAACTCACTCACACCGTCTGCATTACCCAAGATGCATCTGGGGACGAAGCGTTCACCTCACCTCCAAAACTCACTCACACCGTCTGCATTACCCAAGATGCATCTGGGGCCGAAGCGTTCACCTCACCTCCAAAACCACCAAAACACTTTGTACATGTCTCAAAATAAGCTCGTTGGACTAGAACACTGGCAACAATTCTCACTCAGAAAGCATAACATTGTCACTCGTAACACACCGACCTGAAAAACACTGACAACAGCGAGCGTTAGATAAATTATGATCTTTTCTCTTTGAAGTTTGAATGATTTTTATCACATTAAATTAGTATTTCATTATATATATTGTTTGTCCTTCATGTTCAAATATTTTAATGTTACTCCTTTCTTGTATTCCTTGTGCTTATTGTAATAAATATATGTATATATATTTTTTACCTTTATTTAACTAGGCAAGTCAGTTAAGAACAAATTCTTATTTTCAATGACGGCCTAGGAACAGTGGGTTAACTGCCTGTTCAGGGGCAGAACGACAGATTTGCACCTTGTCAGCTAGGGGATTTGAACTTGCAACCTTCCGGTTACTAGTCCAACGCTCTAACCACTAGACTACCCTGCCGCCTCTACACTCTAACCACTAGGCTACCTGCCACCTCTACACTCTAACCACTAGACTACCTGCCACCTCTACACTCTAACCACTAGGCTACCTGCCCCTCCACACTCTAACCACTAGGCTACCCTGCCACCTCTACACTCTAACCACTAGGCTACCCTGCCGCCTCTACACTCTAACCACTAGGCTACCTGCCACCTCTACACTCTAACCACTAGACTACCTGCCACCTCTACACTCTAACCACTAGGCTACCTGCCCCCTCCACACTCTAACCACTAGGTTACCTGCCCCCTCTACACTCTAACCACTAGGCTACCTGCCACCTCTACACTCTAACCACTAGGCTACCTGCCACCTCTACACTCTAACCACTAGGCTACCTGCCACCTCTACACTCTAGCCACTAGGCTACCTGCCCCCTCTACACTCTAACCACTAGGCTACCTGCCACCTCTACACTCTAGCCACTAGGCTACCTGCCACCTCTACACTCTAACCACTAGGCTACCTGCCACCTCTACACTCTAACCACTAGACTACCTGCCACCTCTACACTCTAACCACTAGGCTACCTGCCCCCTCCACACTCTAACCACTGGTTGCCTGCCCCCTCTACACTCTAACCACTAGGCTACCTGCCACCTCTACACTCTAACCACTAGGCTACCTGCCACCTCTACACTCTAACCACTAGGCTACCTGCCGCCTCTACACTCTAACCACTAGGCTACCTGCCGCCTCTACACTCTAACCAGCTAGGCCACCTGCCACCTCTACACTCTAGCCACTAGGCTACCTGCCACCTCTTTACACTCTAGCCACTAGGCTACCTGCCACCTCTACACTCTAACCACTAGGCTACCTGCCACCTCTTCACACTCTAACCACTAGGCTACCTGCCACCTCTACACTCTAGCCACTAGGCTACCTGCCACCTCTACACTCTAACCACTAGGCTACCTGCCACCTCTACACTCTAACCACTAGGCTACCTGCCACCTCTACACTCTAGCCACTAGGCTACCTGCCCCCTCTACACTCTAACCTCTACTCTTCTCTCCCCACCAACCTGTCTCCCTCTCCCTGCCACTCTTCTTCCCCCACCAACCTGTCTCCTCTCCTGCCACTCTTCTTCCCCCACCAACCTGTCTCCCTGCCACTCTTCTCTCCCCACCAACCTGTCTCCCTCTCCCTGCCACTCTTCTCTCCCTACCAACCTGTCTCCCTCTCCCTGCCACTCTTCTCTCCCCCACCAACCTGTCTCCCTCTCCCTGCCACTCTTCTTCCCCCTCCAACCTGTCTCCCTCTCCCTGCCACTCTTCTTCCCCCACCAACCTGTCTCCCTCTCCCTGCCACTCTTCTTCCCCTCCAACCTGTCTCCCTCTCCTGCCACTCTTCTTCCCCCACCAACCTGTCTCCCTCTCCCTGCCACTCTTCTTCCCCCACCAACCTGTCTCCCTCTCCCTGCCACTCTTCTTCCCCCACCAACCTGTCTCCCTCTCCCTGCCACTCTTCTTCCCCCACCAACCTGTCTCCCTCTCCCTGCCACTCTTCTCTCCCCACCAACCTGTCTCCCTCTCCCTGCCACTCTTCTCTCCCCACCAACCTGTCTCCCTCTCCCTGCCACTCTTCTTCCCCCACCAACCTGTCTCCCTTGGTCCATGTTTCCAAACTAAATAATTCCCGAAGCCGTCCTCTTTTTGTCTGTTTGGTAAGGAGACTAAAAACATGACTTTCAGCTGAAATTGCAATCAGCTGTGTTTGGAACGATTAAATATACTGGTGTGATTTTCTACATGTTTCCATCTGGTTCCTGCATGACATTTTCCATCATTCTGTTTTGAATGTGTTTTTAACGGTTTTGGAAACAGCGTGTTAGAATTTGAAAACGTGCTGCAGATATATGGTTTAGCAGGTGGTGGAGTATGTAGGAGAAAAGAGTTCGGACAATGTGGTCTTTAAATGCATTTTGTGTGAAAGCAAAACGATTCACAGTTTGGGCCTTGTGCTTCTGTGTCACTGACCGTGGGACTTCAGCTTCCCTTGACCAATGGGACTTCAGCGTTGACCCATGTGACTTCAGCTTTGACCAATGGGACTTCAGCTTTGACCAATGGGACTTCAGCTTTGACCAATGGGACTTCAGCTTTGACCAATGGGACTTCAGCGTTGACCCATGTGACTTCAGCTTTGACCAATGGGACTTCAGCGTTGACCCATGTGACTTCAGCTTTGACCAATGGGACTTCAGCGTTGACCCATGTGACTTCAGCTTTGACCAATGGGACTTCAGCTTTGACCCATGTGACTTCAGCTTCGTCCAATGGGACTTCAGCGTTGACCCATGTGACTTCAGCTTTGACCAATGGGACTTCAGCTTTGACCAATGGGACTTCAGCTTTGACCCATGTGACTTCACCTTTGACCCATGTGACTTCAGCTTTGACCCAATGTGACTTCAGCTTTGACCAATGGGACTTCAGCTTTGACCCATGGGACTTCAGCTTTGACCTTCAGCTTTGATGTGACTTCAGCTTTGACCAATGGGACTTCACCTTTGACCCATGTGACTTCTTTGACCAATGGGACTTCAGCTTTGAACAATGGGACTTCAGCTTTGTCCAATGGGACTTCAGTTTTGACCCATGTGACTTCCAATGCATATTAGAAATTGAAGAAAAAAATGTGTAATTCATTAATGTGTTAATTTGTTGAAGGATGCAGTGCGCTATACTCCATCACCTCCCATGAAGAGACAAGGGCAACTTCACAACAAGAAAGCAACTTCACAACAAGAGGGCAAATTCACAGCAAGAGGGCAACTTCACAACTTCACAACAAGAGGGCAACTTCACAACTTCACAACAAGAGGGCAACTTCACAACAAGAGGGCAACTTCACAACTTCACAACAAGAGGGCAACTTCACAACTTCACAGCAAGAGGGCAAATTCACAGCAAGAGGGCAACTTCACAGCAAGAGGGCAACTTCACAGCAAGAGGGCAACTTCACAACAAGAGGGCAACTTCACAACTTCACAACAAGAGGCCAACTTCACAACAAGAGGCCAACTTCACAACAAGAGGGCAACTTCACAACAAGAAAGCAACTTCACAACAAGAGGGCAACTTCACAACAAGAGGGCAACTTCACAACAAGAGGGCAACTTCACAACAAGAGGGCAACTTCACAACAAGAGGCCAACTTCACAACAAGAGGGAACAACTTCACAGCAAGAGGGCAACTTCACAGCAAGAGGGCAACTTCACAACAAGAGGGCAACTTCACAACAAGAGGGCAACTTCACAACTTCACAACAAGAGGGCAACTTCACAACAAGAGGCCAACTTCACAACAAGAGGCCAACTTCACAACAAGAGGGCAACTTCACAACAAGAGGGCAACTTCACAGCAAGAGGGCAACTTCACAGCAAGAGGGCAACTTCACAGCAAGAGGGCAACTTCACAACAAGAGGGCAACTTCACAACTTCACAGCAAGAGGGCAACTTCACAGCAAGAGGGCAACTTCACAACAAGAGGGCAACTTCACAACAAGAGGGCAACTTCACAGCAAGAGGGCAACTTCACAGCAAAGAGGGCAACTTCTTTGAACACAACAAGAGGGCAACTTCACAGCAAGAGGGCAACTTCACAGCAAGAGGGCAACTTCACAACAAGAGGGCAACTTCACAACAAGAGGGCAACTTCACAGCAAGAGGGCAACTTCACAACTTCACAACAAGAGGGCAACTTCACAACTTCACAACAAGAGGGCAACTTCAACTTCACAACAAGAGGCCAACTTCACAACAAGAGGCCAACTTCACAACAAGAGGCCAACTTCACAACAAGAGGCCAACTTCACAACAAGAGGCCAACTTCACAACAAGAGGCCAACTTCACAACAAGAGGGCAACTTCACAACAAGAGGCCAACTTCACAACAAGAGGGCAACTTCACAACAAGAGGGCAACTTCACAACTTCACAACAAGAGGGCATCTTCACAGCAAGAGGGCAACTTCACAGCAAGAGGGCAACTTCACAACAAGAGGGCAACTTCACAGCAAGAGGGCAACTTCACAACTTCACAACAAGAGGGCAACTTCACAACTTCACAACAAGAGGCCAACTTCACAACAAGAGGCCAACTTCACAACAAGAGGGCAACTTCACAACTTCACAACAAGAGGACAACTTCACAACTTCACAACAAGAGGCCAACTTCACAACAAGAGGGCAACTTCACAACTTCACAGCAAGAGGGCAACTTCACAACTTCACAACAAGAGGCCAACTTCACAGCAAGAGGGCAACTTCACAACTTCACAGCAAGAGGGCAACTTCACAACTTCACAACAAGAGGGCAACTTCACAACTTCACAACAAGAGGGCAACTTCACAACAAGAGGGCAACTTTGGAATTTGGGATTTGAACTTGCAACCTTCCGGTTGCTAGCCGAACACTCTAACCTCTCTGCCGCCCCAATATCAGTCACCATGGGGGGCTGGTGGAGCATCAGACAGAGGAGGATTGTTACATTGTAGTTATTTATAAGGAGCTCTTATCCAGAGCAACATACCGTAAGTAGTGAGTCCATAGATGTTTCTCTTGCTGGTCCCCCGTGGGAATCGAACCCACAACCCTGGCATTGTGACAAAGTTATTGATTTTGACGGTGATGCTTTTGTACAAAACAAGGAAACGTTTTCCATCAGATTTGTCAACAATAAAGTCATGTGATTAAATTCTTCATATCTGTGCAACTTCAGCTGACAACGAAGAGATTGTAGTTCATTTATATCTCAACACGGCAATTACTTTAGAGTGTGTGTGTGTGTGTGTGTGATTGCGTCAGTGTGTGTGATTGCGTCAGTGTGTGTGATTGCGTCAGTGTGTGTGATTGCGTCAGTGTGTGTGATTGCGTCAGTGTGTGTGTGTGTGATTGCGTCAGTGTGTGTGTGTGTGATTGCGTCAGTGTGTGTGTGTGTGATTGCGTCAGTGTGTGTGTGATTGCGTCAGTGTGTGTGTGTGTGATTGCGTCAGTGTGTGTAACTACTATGAGGTTGAAGTGTAGACTGTCAACTTTAATTTATTATATTTTTCATCTCCATACCAGGTTAACTTGTTGTCCATAGTCCCCACCCCACCCCTGGCCAATCAGCGGTCGAGAGGTCTATGAGCTGGCCAATCAGTGGCCTAGAGAACTATGAGCTGGCAAATCAGCTGGCTAATCAATGACCTCAGTGTGATGGTTCACAAAACACGAGCCAGTCTGTTTTTTCAATGACCTCAGTGTACATTTCACCTTCTCATGGTGGGTCTGGCAGGAAGCTGTATATCTCACCTTCTCATGGTGGATCTGGCAGGAAGCTGTAATCTCACCTTCTCATGGTGGGTCTGGCAGGAAGCTGTATATCTCACCTTCTCATGGTGGGTCTGGCAGGAAGCTGTATATCTCACCTTCTCATGGTGGGTCTGGCAGGAAGCTGTAATCTCACCTTCTCATGGTGGATCTGGCAGGAAGCTGTAATCTCACCTTCTCATGGTGGGTCTGGCAGGAAGCTGTAATCTCACCTTCTCATGGTGGGTCTGGCTGTATATCTCACCTTCTCATGGTGGGTCTGGCAGGAAGCTGTATATCTCACCTTCTCATGGTGGGTCTGGCAGGAAGCTGTATATCTCACCTTCTCATGGTGGGTCTGGCAGGAAGCTGTATATCTCACCTTCTCATGGTGGGTCTGGCAGGAAGCTGTAATCTCACCTTCTCATGGTGGGTCTGGCAGGATGGTGGGTCTGGCAGGAAGCTATATCTCACCTTCTCATGGTGGGTCTGGCAGGAAGCTGTAATCTCACCTTCTCATGGTGGGTCTGGCAGGAAGCTGTATATCTCACCTTCTCATGGTGGATCTGGCAGGAAGCTGTAATCTCACCTTCTCATGGTGGATCTGGCAGGAAGCTGTAATCTCACCTTCTCATGGTGGGTCTGGCAGGAAGCTGTATATCTCACCTTCTCATGGTGGGTCTGGCAGGAAGCTGTAATCTCACCTTCTCATGGTGGGTCTGGCAGGAAGCTGTAATCTCACCTTCTCATGGTGGGTCTGGCAGGAAGCTGTAATCTCACCTTCTCATGGTGGGTCTGGGAGGAAGCTGTAATCTCACCTTCTCATGGTGGGTCTGGCAGGAAGCTGTATATCTCACCTTCTCATGGTGGGTCTGGCAGGAAGCTGTATATCTCACCTTCTCATGGTGGGTCTGGCAGGAAGCTGTAATCTCACCTTCTCATGGTGGGTCTGGCTGGAAGCTGTATATCTCACCTTCTCATGGTGGGTCTGGCAGGAAGCTGTATATCTCACCTTCTCATGGTGGGTCTGGCAGGAAGCTGTAATCTCACCTTCTCATGGTGGGTCTGGCAGGAAGCTGTATATCTCACCTTCTCATGGTGGGTCTGGCAGGAAGCTGTATATCTCACCTTCTCATGGTGGGTCTGGCAGGAAGCTGTAATCTCACCTTCTCATGGTGGGTCTGGCAGGAAGCTGTAATCTCACCTTCTCATGGTGGGTCTGGCAGGAAGCTGTATATCTCACCTTCTCATGGTGGGTCTGGCAGGAAGCTGTATATCTCACCTTCTCATGGTGGGTCTGGCAGGAAGCTGTAATCTCACCTTCTCATGGTGGGTCTGGCAGGAAGCTGTACATCTTGTGTGTATCTTTTTATTTATATTGTATTCTTTTGTTTAACCTTTAACCTTTATTTAAGCAGTGAGTCACCATTGAGATCAGGGATCAGGGCTGTTGTGCCTTCATCACCACACTGTCTGAGTGGGTGGACCATTTCAGTTTGTCCGTGATGTGTACGCCGAGGAACTTAAAACTTTCCACCTTCTTCACTACTGTCCCATCGATGTGGATAGGGGGCGGGGTGCTCCCTCTGCTGTTCCCTGAAGTCCATGATCATCTCCTTAGTTTTGTTGACGTTGAGTGTGAGGTTATTTTCCTGACACCACACTCCGAGGGCCTTCACCTCCTCCCTGTAGGCCGTCTCATCGTTGTTGGTAATCAAACCCACTATTGTTGTGTCGTCCGCAAACATGATGATTGAGTTGGAAGCGTGCGTGGCCACGCAGTTGTGGGTGAACAGGGAGTACAGGAAGGGGCTGAGCACACACCCTTGTGGGGCCCCAGTGTTCAGGATCAGCGAAGTGGAGGTGTTGTTTCCTACCTTCACCACCTGGGGGCGGCCCATCAGGAAGTCCAGTACCCAGTTGCACAGGGCGGGGTCGAGACCCAGGGTTTCATGCTTCATGACGAGTTTGGAGGGTACCATGGTGTTAAATGCTGAGCTGTAGTCGATGAACAGCATTCTCACATAGGTATTCCTCTTGTCCAGAGGGGTTAGGGCAGTGTGCAGTGTGGTCGTGATTACTGCCTGCTCTTTGAACTACTGTGGACCTACAGTGAGGCAAAAAGGTATTTAGTCAGCCACCAATTGTGCAAGTTCTCCCACTTAAAAAGATGAGAGAGACCTGTAATTTTCATCATAGTTACACTTCAACTACTATTTTTAATGAATTTATTTGCAAATTATGGTGGAAAATGGGATAACTTGCACAATTGGTGGCTGACTAAATACTTTTGTGCCCCACTGTAGGTGTTATTTCATAGTTTTGATGTCTTCACTATTATTCAACAAAATAGCTGAGTCCAAAACTTGACTGGTACTGTATATTTAACATAATACTAAGACAAATATTTGTGGAAAATAGAGAGTGTCCCATCTTTCAAGAATCCCTGAACTCTTCTAAAACAACATTTTCTCTCAGCCTCATGGCCAAATGTGTAAAACATGAGATGAGCATTGATGAGCACATTGCACATTTTACACTCCGCCCCCCCTGCGAAACTGCAATGCGACACTGACCTCAATTACCTCGTACCCCTTGCACATCGACTCGGTACTGGTATCCTGTGTATTCAGCTTTTTATTTAGTTTATATTTATTCCTTCTTATTGTGTTATTATTATAATCCTTTTTATAAAATGTCTCTTCTTCTCTCTGCATTGTTGTGGGTAAGGATTTCATTACCCCTGGTGTTTATGAAGCACGTGACACATAACATTTGATTCGATTTTCTGTGTGTGTGTGTGTGTGTGTGTGTGTGTGTGTGTGGATCCCGCTCTTTGTGTGGTTACACTTGGCTTTGGACTCCATTTTCTTTATTTTAAAAGCTTCCCTAATGATCCTTGTTTGGAAACTTGGATGGTGGCTGAACAGGCAAGACAGGTCCAATTCCCTTCCATCACTAATCCCCATCTCCTCTCCCCCTCCCTCTCCGCTCTCCTCTCCCCTCCTTTGAACTCTCCCTCTCTTATCGTCTCTCCTCTCATCTTCTCTCCTCTCTTTCTCTTCCCTCCTTTCCTCTCATCTTCTCTCCTCTCTTTCTTTCCCTCCTTTCCTCTCATCTTCTCTCCTCTCTTTCTCTTCCTCCTCTCATCTTCTCTCCTCTCCCATCCTCTCTCCCCTCACCTAATCCTGCACCTCTCCTCTCGTATCTTCCCTCCTACTGATCCTCTCATCTTCTCTCCTCTCTCTCTCTTCCCTCCTTTCCTCTCATCTTCTCTCCTCTCCTCTCTTCCTCCTCCTCTCCTCTCTTCCCTCCTCTCATCTTCTCTCCTCTCCCATCCTCTCTCCCCTCACTCCTCGCTCCTCTCCTCTCATCTTCTCTCCTCTCCTCTCATCTTCCCTCCTCTACTCCTCTCTTCCCTCCTCTCTTTCTCTCTTCCCTCCTCTCATCTTCTCTCCTCTCCCATCCTCTCTCCCCTCACCTCGCACCTCTCCTCTCGTATCTTCCCTCCTCTCCTCTCGTATCTTCCCTCCTCTCCTCTCATCTTCCCTCCTCTCCTGCTCTCTTCCCTCCTCTCCTCTCGTTGATATTCCCTCTCTCTCCTCTCATCTTCCCTCCTCTCTGATCCTGCTCTTCCCTCCTTTGAACTCCCTCTCTCTTCCCTCCTCTCCTCTCTTCCCTCCTTTGAACTCTCCTCTCTTCCCCTCCTCTCCTCTCATCTTCCCTCTCACAAACCCTATCTCCTTACAGGCCTGGAACACAACTCTCC
The DNA here is from genome assembly GCF_036934945.1 of Oncorhynchus masou masou. Lineage (NCBI taxonomy): Eukaryota > Metazoa > Chordata > Actinopteri > Salmoniformes > Salmonidae > Oncorhynchus > Oncorhynchus masou. Next base: position 71,525,605 of record NC_088226.1, read on the forward strand.
CTTTGATGGTTACCACAAAGAGCCATGCAAGGCCAGGCTACATCACTGTCTTGTTAGCTGGAATGTAAAGAGAGTATTGTTGTAATATGTTAGTTAAGGGTTTGTCTGAATCCTGCTCTTTGAACTACTAATCCTGCTCTTTGAACTACTACTAATCCTGCTCTTTGAACTACTAATCCCGAACTACCTTCTCTTTTGAACTACTAATCCTGCTCTTTGAACTAATCTGCTCTTTGAACTACTAATCCTGCTCTTTGAACTACTAATCCTGCTCTTTGAACTACTGATCCTGCTCTTGAACTACTAATCCTGCTCTTTGAACTACTACTGATCCTGCTCTTTGAACTACTAATCCTGCTACTTTGAACTACTGATCCTGCTCTTTGAACTACTGATCCTCTTTGAACTACTTCCTGCTCTTTGAACTACTGATCCTGCTCTTTGAACTCTACTAATCCTGCTCTTTGAACTACTACTGATCCTGCTCTTTGAACTCTACTAATCCTGCTGCTCTTTGAACTACTAATCCTGCTCTTTGAACTACTAATCCTGCTCTTTGAACTACTACTGATCCTGCTCTTTGAACTACTAAACTCCTGCTCTTTGAACTACTAATCCTGCTCTTTGACTACTGATCCTGCTCTTTGAACTACTGATCCTGCTCTTTGAACTACTAATCCTGCTCTTTGAACTACCTGCTCTTTGAACTACTGCTCTTTGAACTACTACTAATCCTGCTCTTTGAACTACTGATCCTGCTCTTTGAACTACTGATCCTGCTCTTTGAACTACTTTCCTGCTCTTTGAACTACTGATCCTGCTCTTTGAACTACTGATCCTGCTCTTTGAACTACTGATCCTGCTCTTTGAACTACTGATCCTGCTCTTTGAACTACTATCCTGCTCTTTGAACTACTACTATCCTGCTCTTTGAACTACTATCCTGCTCTTTGAACTACTAATCCTGCTCTTTGAACTACTACCTGCTCTTTGAACTCCTGATCCTGCTCTTTGAACTACTACCTGCTCTTTGATCCTGAACTACTTCCTGCTGAACTACTACTATCCTGCTCCTACTGCTCTTTGAACTACTGATCCTGCTCTTTGAACTACTATCCTGCTCTTGAACTCCTGCTCTTTGAACTACTGATCCTGCTCTTTGAACTACTGATCCTGCTCTTTGAACTACTACCTGCTCTTTGAACTACTGATCCTGCTCTTTGAACTACTGATCCTGCTCTTTGAACTACTACTATCCTGCTCTTTGAACTACTATCCTAACTACTGATCCTGCTCTTTGAACTACTGATCCTGCTCTTTGAACTACTGATCCTGCTCTTTGAACTACTGATCCTGATCCTGCTCTTTGAACTACTGATCCTGCTCTTTGAACTACTACCTGCTCTTTGAACTACTGCTCCTGCTTTTGAACTACTGATCCTGCTCTTTGATCCTGCTCTTTGACTACTACTGATCCTGCTCTTTGAACTACTAATCCTGCTCTTTGAACTACTATCCTGCTCTTTGAACTACTGATCCTGCTCTTTGAACTACTAATCCTGCTCTTTGAACTACTGATCCTGCTCTTTGAACTACTGAACTACTACTGATCCTGCTCTTTGAACTACTGATCTCTTTGAACTACTGATCCTGCTCTTTGAACTACTACTGATCCTGCTCTTTGAACTACTGATCCTGCTCTTTGAACTACTACTGATCCTTTTTGAACTACTGATCCTGCTCTTTGAACTACTGATCCTGCTCTTTGAACTACTGATCCTGCTCTTTGAACTACTGATCCTGCTCTTTGAACTACTGATCCTGCTCTTTGAACTACTGATCCTGCTCTTTGAACTACTGATCCTGCTCTTTGAACTACTATCCTGCTCTTTGAACTACTAATCCTGCTCTTTGAACTACTAATCCTGCTCTTTGAACTACTAATCCTGCTCTTTGAACTACTTTGAACTACTGATCCTGCTCTTTGAACTACTGATCCTGCTCTTTGAACTACTGATCCTGCTCTTTGAACTACTTTCCTGCTCTTTGAACTACTACCTGCTCTTTGAACTACTACTGCTCTTTGAACTACTAATCCTGCTCTTTGAACTACTGATCCTGCTCTTTGAACTACTACTGCTCTTTGAACTACTAATCCTGCTCTTTGAACTACTGATCCTGCTCTTTGAACTACTATCCTGCTCTTTGAACTACTAATCCTGCTCTTTGAACTACTATCCTGCTCTTTGAACTACTAATCCTGCTCTTTGAACTACTATCCTGCTCTTTGAACTACTAATCCTGCTCTTTGAACTACTGATCCTGCTCTTTGAACTACTAATCCTGCTCTTTGAACTACTACTATCCTGCTCTTTGAACTACTGATCCTGCTCTTTGAACTACTGATCCTGCTCTTTGAACTACTACTGATCCTGCTCTTTGAACTACTACTGATCCTGCTCTTTGAACTACTAATCCTGCTCTTTGATCTACTGATCCTGCTCTTTGAACTACTAATCCTGCTCTTTGAACTACTAATCTGCTCTTTGAACTACTACTGATCCTGCTCTTTGAACTACTGATCCTGCTCTTTGAACTACTTTGAACTACTGATCCTGCTCTTTGAACTACTATCCTGCTCTTTGAACTACTGATCCTGCTCTTTGAACTACTATCCTGCTCTTTGAACTCCCTGCTCTTTGAACTACTATCCTGCTCTTTGAACTACTAATCCTGCTCTTTGAACTACTAATCCTGCTCTTTGAACTACTGATCCTGCTCTTTGAACTACTACTAATCCTGCTCTTTGAACTACTGATCCTGCTCTTTGAACTACTGATCCTGCTCTTTGAACTACTACCTGCTCTTTGAATCCTGAACTACTCTTTGAACTACTAATCCTGCTCTTTGAACTCTACTAATCCTGCTCTTTGAACTACTAAACTACTAATCCTGCTCTTTGAACTACTGCTCTTTGAACCTGCTCTTTGAACTACTAATCCTGCTCTTTGAACTACTGATCCTGCTCTTTGAACTACTGATCCTGCTCTTTGAACTACTACTAATCCTGCTCTTTGAACTACTGATCCTGCTCTTTGAACTACTAATCCTGCTCTTTGAACTACTACTGAACTATCCTGCTCTTTGAACTAACTACTGATCCTGCTCTTTGAACTACTGATCCTGCTCTTTGAACTACTAAACTCCTGCTCTTTGAACTACTACCTGCTCTTTGAACTACTAACTACTGAACTACTAATCCTGCTCTTTGAACTACTGATCCTGCTCTTTGAACTACTGATCCTGCTCTTTGAACTACTAATCCTGCTCTTTGAACTACTGATCCTGCTCTTTGAACTACTGATCTTTTTGAACTACTGATCCTGCTCTTTGAACTACTACTAATCCTGCTCTTTGAACTACTGATCCTGCTCTTTGAACTACTAATCCTGCTCTTTGAACTACTAATCCTTTGAACTCTTTGAACTACTAATCCTGCTCTTTGAACTACTAAACTCCTGCTCTTTGAACTACTAATCCTGCTCTTTGAACTACTACTCCTGCTCTTTGAACTACTACTAACTACTGATCCTGCTCTTTGAACTACTAATCCTGCTCTTTGAACTACTAATCCCTGCTCTTTGAACTACTACTGATCCTGATCCTGCTCTTTGAACTACTAATCCTGCTCTTTGAACTACTAATCCTGCTCTTTGAACTACTAATCCTGCTCTTTGAACTACTACTGAACTCTAATCCTGCTCTTTGAACTACTGATCCCGCTCTTTGAACTACTACTGCTCTTTGAACTCCTGCTCTTTGAACTACTACTGATCCCGCTCTTTGAACTACTAATCCTGCTCTTTGAACTACTAATAACTACTAATCCTGCTCTTTGAACTACTAATCCTGCTCTTTGAACTACTAATCCTGCTCTTTGAACTACTAATCCTGAACTACTAATCCTGCTCTTTGAACTACTAATCCTGCTCTTTGAACTACTAATCCTGCTCTTTGAACTACTACTGATCCTGCTCTTTGAACTACTGATCTAATCCTGCTCTTTGAACTACTACCTAATCCTGCTCTTTGAACTACTACTAATCCTGCTCTTTGAACTCTGCCTGCTCTTTGAACTACTAATCCTGCTCTTTGAACTACTGATCCTGCTCTTTGAACTACTAATCCTGCTCTTTGAACTACTGATCCTGCTCTTTGAACTACTACTAATCCTGCTCTTTGAACTACTACTAATCCTGCTCTTTGAACTACTGATCCTGCTCTTTGAACTACTGATCCTGCTCTTTGAACTACTAATCCTGCTCTTTGAACTACTACTAATCCTGCTCTTTGTACTACTAATCCTGCCCTTTGAACTACTAATCCTCCTCTTTGAACTACTGATCCTGCTCTTTGAACTACTAATCCTGCTCTTTGAACTACTGATCCTGCCTGTTCAGCTGTCTTCTTGTCGACTCATTGAGAAACAAACATTTGCCCTGCCTGACTGCCTGCCTGCCTGACTGCCTGCCTGACTGCCTGCCTGACTGCCTGCCTGCCTGCCTGACTGCCTGCCTGCCTGCCTGACTGCCTGACTGCCTGCCTGCCTGACTGCCTGCCTGACTGCCTGACTGCCTGCTTGCCTGCCTGCCTGACTGCCTGACTGCCTGCCTGACTGCCTGCCTGCCTGCCTGCCTGCCTGACTGCCTGCTTGCCTGACTGACTGACTGCCTGCCTGACTGCCTGCTTGCCTGACTTGTAAACAACAAGCTCTCTCAGGAAAGCTATTAATAGGGCAATTAAGCAGTGTGCGTGTGCGTGTGTGTGCGTGTGTGTTAATTAAGCAGAGCGGTAATGAGTTGGATTAGTGCTAATTATGACAAGATTTGCTTTGGCATTTGGCTGAGAGGCGGCAGAGAGTGAAAGTGTGCAGCACACAAAAGAGAGCGAGAGATAAAGAGAGAGGAGAGAGAGAGAGCGAGAGATAAAGAGAGAGAGAGAGGAGGGGGAGAGAGAGAGAGATAAAGAGAGAGAGAGGAGGGGGAGAGAGTGAGAGATAAAGAGAGAGAGAGGAGGGAGAGAGAGAGAGAGAGGAGGGGGAGAGAGAGAGAGATAAAGAGAGAGAGAGAGAGAGAGAGGAGGGGGAGAGAGAGAGACAGAGAGAGATACAGAGAGACAAAGAGAGAGAGAGATACAGAGAGTGAGAGAGAGAGA